>NC_038248.2:4012627-4015058 GCF_000004515.6 Glycine max
ACATTTATCATCAATTACACAAACTTATTACATGTAAATACAAATATAATTAGTATTTATATTCATAATATATTTTATATATTTCTTATATTTTTGTTTTGTTTTGAGTTTAATAATACTTATTGGTTTGGGGTAGGATCAATAGATGGTTGGGTGCCAACATAATTAGAATGCCTCCTCTTATTATAATATTTTCATTCCAATGTTTATGGAAAACAATATTTCTTACTTATTTTTTATTCTAATATTAATGATACTATTTTTCTTCTGTTTTTTTTTTCAATGTACAAATGACGAGATAATTAAAAGGAATAACTAATCCTTTTTTAAAAAAAGTTATTCAAAATGACAAATAAGAAAACTAATAGAGTATTAATTAATAATTTTTATGTGAATAGTATGAATATTTTTAAATTAAGAAAGATACAAATTTAACTAAAAACATTATATTTGTTATACAATATAAATTATTATTATTAGTATTATTCAATACATTTAATACTAGTATAAGAATCATAGTATATAAGAAATAATTAATTGGTGTACCAAAAAAAAAAAATACTAGTAAGAATTAATTTGGCTATCACGTTGTGGTGTCAGATTTCTGCATCTATATCCCTCGACCCCACAGCATTTACATTCATGAAGCCAAACCTACCTAACTGCAACCTTTATGATCGCCTTGAATACGTCTCTCGTCCCATTTTCGTTACAATAATCTCATTTTAATTAATCCGATTATGTGAATGTTCCCAAAGCAATGGAATCTCTACCACGCCAAGCACAATGATATTAATTATAAATCCTGCCACAGGAAGAAAAAAAAAACAACAAATAACAAAGATAAAGTTACATCAAAATTTTTTAACCTGTATATTATTTGACGAATAATAAATAACATAAATAAAATAATATAAAATTTATTAAAATATTTAATATTAATTATCTTAATTTAATTTATATTAAATTTGATGTGTTTATCGAAATAAAAAAGAGAGAAATTATAATTAAAAATCGGTGTTTTCTTTTTAAAATGATTGTATTGATGAATTATTATATTTTTTTGTTATTAAATAGATAAAAATAAAAAAAAATTATGTGTGTTGTTAATACTTTATATATGAAACAAAAAGTTGTTTCGTGATTTTTTGAGTAACAGAAATTAAAAAATATGTCATTTTTATTTGTTTGATTTGTGTTGTTTATTAATATTTTTTTAAAATCAAATGTGGAAATATTATCCAGTACTATCATATTTTTATAGCGAATCAAATGAATCGTTAAACTATTATATTCATCAATTTTCTTCCACTTGCTCACAATCTTAGGTTGGTTAAACCATCAACGAGGGAGTCTGTATATATCATGGAGTCATGTGAGAGTGTTGATGGCTACCTTTCTATTCATGCCCTTCAACAACGGTTTTATTGGGCTTGTGGGTGCCATTTATTGTTGGGTCGAGCCCATTAAGAATTTATTTGAAAACGATGTTATTTACAATTTAGTTTTACTTAATTTTATCGACTTTGCTGATGAGTTTTATAAAAATATTCAAAATAATTTATTAAAATTATTAATTATTTTAAAAAATAATACTATATATTTCTATTTTTTTAAAATTTTTTTTACTATGATAAATAATCTCTTTATTTTTTTATTTTCTTAATTTGTACTTCCTCCGATTTCAAATATAAGAAAAATATATTTCACACTAGTTAATAAAGTTAATTAATCAAATTTAATTATACTAATCTTAATTAAAGAGCAAAATTTATTTTCCCTTCTTATATTTGAAACCAAAGGAAGTATTATGAGAATAATTAATAATATTCTCTTTATTTTATGTTAAATGATTTTTCGTCCGGCAATTTATTTATTAGACTTAATTTAATCTTTTTATTTTTATAAAATTTAATTAAGTCTCTTATTTTCAAAATGGTTCAATTATTTTTAAAAGAATATTGGTAGTTCTTCGTAACGGAGTGGTAATACCCCATGAAATGCGGCTTTATAATTTATGTGAAACATAGAGCCCTTAATTGTTCCTTTGATATGGGTTGGATTAGGGATGTTCATAGTTTAGATGTATCGGTGATCCAATTATATTGGATTGAATTTGACATAACTCAATTAAGATCTAATTATGGACAAGATAGGTAAGAGATTCTTTTTTGTTGAATCTAATCCAATTCATAACTTATAGTTTAATTTATTAATGTTTATTAAATATAAACACATTAGTAATTTTTAGTTTATTATTAAATTATTAAATTAAATCACTCATATTTTTTTAAAAATTAATTTTATCTCTGTCTTGATTTTATTTATGTTTTCATATACTAATATTATATTTTCTTTTTTTTTTATCTAAAATAAAAATGTCATATTAACATTAAAATTATTAATTCTGTTAGTCAAATATTTTTACAAA
>NC_038248.2:4016209-4148381 GCF_000004515.6 Glycine max
TAAGATCCAATTATCCCAACCCGACTTTGAAAATTACTGTTATCAGGAACATGGAGACAAACTAGTTTTCCTTTAAAGACGGATCCATACCCTAAAACGCAAAGCTAGCTAGCAAGCATTTAGGAAGTTTCCTACGTCTTTCGGTAATCAAATATGTTGACCAAAAGATTGGTTTAAATAGTATGATCTGTGTTTACTAAATTTTATGTGCCATTCCTAAAAAGTCAGGTATTATTCCATTTTGACCATTAATTAAGAAACGGCATGATCCTGGATTCCTTAATCCATCTAATCAAGCTAAGTTCAAACTTGAGAAGCTCTCCTGTAAATCTTAATCTACTTTTTTAATTGTTATCAAAAACACTTAAGTTAATTCATTAATTCTTATACATTTATGAATTCATTAATTTTTTTATGAATTAATTTATGTGTAAATTTTTTTTAATAAACTCAGTAGAATCTTGAATTTATTATGTGAGTTGACAAATTAAAAAAAAAATATTTTGCTAGTGTACTTTTGTAAGTCAAATTCAAAGTTTTGGTCTTTCATTTAGTTGGTGTTAGATAGTCACTGACTGTCAGTTACTGCTAATTCTGTTATCTACTGATTACTGTAATGCCAATCTTGCGCAGTTTACGTTCTTTTTTTTATCTGTTTACTGATTTCATTCCATCTTATCAACTTAATTTTTTGGTTATCTCCAACTTTTATCCTTCGATTTTTTTGGTTGATTCATGTCAGAAATTACTAGTCGTCATTAGTTTTGTTAACAAAAACAATATTCTACCAGATTACTATAGCTTAAAAATCTGCAACTGTTTGTAGTAACAATTGATTTTATACTTAAAACTGTTTTTCACCGTAAACAGTCGTAGAAAATATTACTAATATGTTCGTGAATCGTGTTTTCTTTCGTTTCGTACCAATGTCTGCTGATTTCTAATGTGAAAAGAACAACCTCTTATTACTCTTCCAAATTTTCTTACTCAAAATGTACAGAGAAACTTTCTAAAACAAAGAGAGCTAGTGAGAGTGAATTATTAAAATACATGTGGAATCACCCCGTGCAAGAATATAATTTGCTCCTAATTAACTCTTAATCAGCCCTTAAATTTTTTAAAGGGAATTAGCCCTAAAATTTATGAAAAACATATATTATTGTCTGTATTAAAATAGTTATGGCTTAAATTTTTATAAATAGATTAATTTTTTTATTAAATATTATTATATCTAAAAAATAAATTTATTGAATTATTTGATTCCTCTTAATTCATTCAATAAAAATACAACAAATAATGACAACAACATTAAAACATAAATTATTTTTCTCTAGTCTTTTAAAGGAATAATAATATAAAACAAACTAAAACTTTAGAAGTGACCATTAATTTGACGTAAAAGAGTACTAGTAATACCGCAGACAAATAAAAATGTTCAATCATATCTAAATTTATATTTTAAAAATAAATTATAACATGGTAGTACTTACGTAAAATAAATCATATCTTAAGATAAGTAGAAAACTTAAAAATACATTTTCTATGAAACACATCCCGTCTGTCATGCATAACATATATTTTATTTTTCCAAGCAAACAAATTAAGTTGACTAAGCCAAATAGTGCAGGACTCAATTATTAAATTTAGCTAATGAGCATTCTACGAGTATATTTTTTTAATTACAACAAAACGTTGATACCTAAGGGGCAAAATGGTCAGAAATTTTGAATAAACACTTAACAAGTTGAGTTATAAATTCCCATGTCAGGTCCCTAACTCTCATGCTCATGCATGCACAAATCGGCATCTCCAAATTTTCTCTTTCCGTCTTCTCAAAACCTCCAAACTACAATACAATGGCAAGAGTTTGGCTCACGGCGCCGCTAACGGCGCTGTTACTGTTCGCATTCTCCTCCGCCGTTAGTTCGTGTCCGCCGTCGGACCTGGCGGCGCTGCTGGCCTTCAAATCCGCTGTCCGGGAGTCCAACGGCGGAATATTCAACTCGTGGACCGGCACCGACTGCTGCCGCAACTGGTACGGCGTCTCCTGCGACCGCAACTCTCGCCGCGTCGCCGAGATCAGCCTCCGCGCCGGTCCCGTCTACACCACCTTCGAGAAGCCCTTCCGTCCGGGCTACATGTCCGGTTCCATCTCGCCGGAGATTTGCAAGCTCACGTACCTCTCCAGCATCATCATCACCGACTGGCAGGGAATCTCCGGCGAGATCCCGCGCTGCATCACCTCCCTCTCCTTCCTCCGCATCATCGACCTCACCGGAAACCGAATCTCCGGCACTCTCCCCGCCGACATCGGAAGGCTCCAGTACCTGACTCTGCTCAGCGCCGCCGACAACGTCATCGCCGGCGAAATCCCGCCGTCGCTGACGAGTGTGACCGGTTTGATGTATCTTGACCTCCGTAACAACCAGATCTCCGGGCCCATCCCACAAAGCCTGGGCCGGCTTCAAATGCTGAGCCGTGTCCTTTTAAGCGGGAACCAAATTAGTGGGCCCATTCCGCGCTCATTCTGTGAGATATATCGTCTCGTGGATCTTGACCTCTCTAATAACCGTTTGCTCGGGCCCATCCCTGAAGCCTTGGGCCGAATGAAGGTTCTGTCAACGTTGAAGTTTGATAATAACAGGCTTTCGGGAAGTATACCAGCGAGCCTTTTGGGCTCGGGTATTAGCGAGTTGAACTTGAGCCACAATTATTTGGAGGGTAATATACCTGACTCGTTTGGAGGTACCTCTTATTTCACGTTACTGGACTTATCCTATAATAACCTCAGGGGCCCAATACCCAAATCCATGTCTTCCTCTTCCTACGTTGGGTTTTTGGACTTTAGCCACAACCACCTCTGCGGTCCAATTCCAAGCAGCTACAGTGATGCCGATGCGTCGTCGTTTGATTACAATGATTGCCTCTGTGGGAAGCCACTCAAAGCTTGCTAATTAGTGCTATATTCGATCTATATCAACAACTGATACTCTTTTCTAATCATCGATTAATGTGTTTGTGTGGTCATATTAATTCATATTTTTGTCTGCTTTATTTCGTTTAATTTGTAAAATATAATACTAGTAGAAGGATTAATTTCCTGTCATATCCATGCACGTGCATGCCATGTTAAGATGTGCCTGAATTTGAATTCAACCAAGCCTCAATTATTAACACAGAAGATTTCAGATTTCATTTCCGGTTTAGTTGCGTTTTTTTTTCTCTATGGATTTCTGACTGTAACGTGGATCAAGATTTTATATAGTACTATTTTCTTATCCTGTGTGCATGCACGAAACGCGTTTGCTTCAAGGTTGACCAAGCTAGCTCTTGCTTCGAAATTGAAATCAGGATGTCTGACACCCTACCTCTTCCATTATTACTACAACTACTGGAACAACAAAATTTTTTAAAAAATGACCGATTATTAGTATTTTGATTTGGATAGTAGAGTTATTAATTGTCAACTATGGATGTCCGGTTTTGAATTTGAATGCGTGTTGGTGAAATGAATATGTGGAGAAAAGGAATAGTAGACACTGACGGTACACGTGAAGCAGCGGTGAGAACATGATGACTGAAATTGCTGTTGCTGCACTGCTGCATTCAATTAAGATAAAACCGGAATAGTAATTTAAATAGGAGAAACTGATAAAAAAATTAATAAGTGATAAAATATAAAGAAAAAATATTTTTCATTTATTGGCTTTAATTTGATTCATTCTAATAAAAACATGGCATAATTAATTCCATTTAATAAACATTTCATCGATATGTTAAATAATAATAAAAAGATTAATTTCTCTTATTATCTTCTATTTATGTAAATAAAATAAAAATATGTAACCAACAAAATCCGTAGGTCTAGAAAGAAGTCAATAATACACGATTTGCTGATCTAGTATGAGCTTTTTGCATAAAATCTTCTAACATATATAACCCGTAACCACTAACCATGATCAAGGTGAAAGCCTCTGAATTTTTTGTTAGACTATTGAAATTATGGAAAATGATAGGTTGATCCTGTCTCGTGCAGATTTCACTTAATTTGAAATTTCGGAGTACTCTCTCTCCTTTTTCGAATCAATAAATTTTTATTGCATTTGTTAATTTCTACATAAAAATATTAAAAGGCAGATGAAAGAAATATTGAAGCTAGTATGTGTCTCCACATGAAAAATAATGGTAACAAACCATCCTGCACCCTTAGCTAAAGCTGAAATTTTACCAACCTAGGAACCTATGTCGTCAGTGGGGAACAAATTATAACAATTAAAATCAATGGGTTCAAATATATAGAATTGTACGGAATAAAAAAAAATTAAAAAAATAAAATTGTTCTTATAATTTTTTATAAAAAAATAATTATATTTTTTGTTTTTCTTTTTTTAAATGAGAGAGGGTGTGTTTGCACTATCGCTCTGCAATGTAGGTTCGTCACTGATTCTAAGTCCCCATAGTAACCCCCAACTTGTTTAATTAGGGGGCGTGTTAGATCGATCCCTGAAAAATTGCAAGAACTGTTTGGTTAGGCACTAGCTATAAAACTCAAGAGAACTAGTATTTTGTTTTGAGATGAATTTTACGAGGGTTTCGAGTTACAATGTTTGATGGGGGGATCTTCTCATGTGGCTAAGCTTCTTCGCGTTTCCCTGGCTTTTTGTGCTCCAAGTTTGCATTGAGGGGTGAATATTCTATAACCAGTGATGATAGATTTACATGTATATGGGTTTGGGGCACCCTTTGTGTCCCACAGTAATATGTATATATATTTTTCTGATTTTAAAAAAAAGAGTCCCTCACCAAAAAAGAAAAGCATTATAAGCAAGTCATAAGAAAGTTTTACTAATTTCTTTTAGAATGCGTTTAGATAGATAATTTTAACTGAAGAAAATAATTTATTAGAGAATTTAAATTTTTTTTAACCTAAAATTTGTTGTTTGGATATTTTTTAAGAAAAATTTAAATTTTTAGAATTTTAAAATATAATTTTAAACAACTAAAAATATGTAATTTAAATTTCATTCTAAAAGGTGAGAAATTAAAATTATATTATTGACAAAATTTTTTTTCAAAAATTCTTTTGTTTCCTTTATAATCTTCATTCTCTCTTTCACCTAAATTCGTGACTCATTTTCTTTTGCACTCACAATTTTAATTTTTTTATCCAAATACAAAATTTTAAAAACAAAAATTACTAATTGAAGTAATTACAATTCTTAAAATTTAAAATTCCTCAAATTTAAAATTCTCTCAAGACACACTCTTGATTACTCATCTTGCTTATTTTACTACCGCGCGACTTTGAATTTTAATCTTCACTTAGGTAGGAACTTTGAATAGGAGTAAAGGATGATGTTGTTATACACATTTCTCTCTCACATTTTTCTTTCCAACCTATTTTGACGGGCAAACCACCCAAATCATCACAAAATCTGACGTGGATTTGACTTTACAAAAATATATAAATTAACCTCTCAGAGTATGTAGATTATTTACTCAATTTTTTTTAACAATCTTAGTCAAAACTCTAAGTCTTATTATTTGCAAGTTTCTTTTATACGTGAAGGATGTTTATTAATTGTATAATTACTTTGTAAAGATAAATAAAACTCTTTAGTATTCTAGAATGTCGTCATCTCTCCAATCCCTGATGTGAAGTAGAAGCACGGCTCCCACAAGAAACTTTGAGCTTAACTCTTTAGGCGATCCGTTAAGTGTTAACTCAATATAAATACCATCACTTTAAAAAGATAAACACTTTGCGAGAAATACTGAACACATACTACACTCAAAGTGTCAAAGTGCAATTCTCCTTTCTTTTTGGTGTAATAAGCAACACACTTCCGTACTATTTCCCTTCCTTTTGATCAATCTCATTACTTCTTATCCTAATCTAACTCTAACTAACAGCTTTGTCCATTCACCACACAGAGAAAACACGTTAGCCTTCCCCACCACGATCACTTTCAAAATCCACACTTCCAAAATACCTTTCTTGTTAATAGCACCATGCAATGCTAGCTAGCTTAGCTTCCCCAAGAAAAACACCAAAATCATCTCTTATATCACTAGCATTAATTATTTAATTCCCCTACACATACAACGCCGACCAAATGCTAGTTCCTATATATAGTAAGTGACATGCATGCATAGTTACACTTGCACACTCACTATAATAATCAAACAAATATTATAACCTTAGTATACCAAACAACAAAATGGGTGGTGCTAGTGTAAATTTCTCAATGGCACTAGTAGTAATGACCCTAGTTGGTCTAACACCCTTATCAGTTACCTCATGCCCTTCCTCCGAATGGGCAGCACTAATGTCCTTCAAAGAAGCCCTAAAAGAGCCCTACCGTGGGTTTTTCCATTCATGGAGAGGCACCAATTGCTGCTACCGCTGGCACGGCATCACGTGCGACCCCACCACGCGCCGCGTAGCGGATATCACCCTCCGTGGCGGTGACATGATGACCGGCCACATCTCCCCCTCCATATGCAACCTCACGCAGCTCTCCAGCATCACAATCTCCGACTGGAAGGGCATTTCGGGAAACATCCCTCCCTGCATCACAAAACTCCCTCTCCTCCAAATCCTTGACCTCTCCGGCAACCTCATCCACGGCCAAATCCCCTCCGACATAGGGCGCCTCACGCAACTCACCATGCTCAACCTCGCAGACAATCACATCTCGGGAAAAATCCCGAACTCCCTCGTGCACCTCTCCAACCTCATGCAATTGGACCTTCGCAACAACGCCATCCAAGGCCCAATTCCAATGGACTTGGGGCGGCTCAAAAAACTCAACCGGGCCTTATTAAGTCATAATCTCATAACGGGCCGAATTCCACGGTCAATTTCAGAAATCTACGGGCTGGCGGATCTGGACCTCTCGCTGAACCGGTTGTCCGGTTCGATTCCGGCTTGGTTGGGCCGAATGGCGGTTCTGGACTCGCTGAACCTGAAGTACAACAACTTAACGGGGAATATTCCGTGGACGGTGTTGGGGTCGAGAATGAGCCACGTGGATCTGAGTCGAAACGCGTTGAGTGGGCGCATACCGAACTCGTTCGGAGAGGACTCGTATTTCATAAGCCTTGATTTGTCGTATAACAATTTGAGGGGTTCGGTTCCTAAGTCTATGGCGTTGGTCAATTACATTGGCTACTTGGATTTGAGTCATAATAACTGTCTCTGTGGGCGCATGCCACGTGGCGTGGCCTTCAACCACCTTCAACCGCTAAAACCATGCTCTCGTGCCTCTGGTCGCATGCATGCGTGAGTCAAATATGAAATACTTACTATCTTTGTTGTTGTGTCTTGTGTGTTCAATATCAGAGGCTTGGGTTTCATCGTTCAGCAGCTAGCTTTGCATGTCATTCAACTTTGTTTGTCGTCAAATTAACTAAATGTGTACTTCAAAATAGCAATTCATTTTCTTCTTCTTCTTCTAAACATTAGCTTTTGGGACAATGTTTGATTTTGAATTGTTTTTTTTTTTTTTAAATATATATATGTGTATCAAAATGATATATTACTTCATTTTATTTTGATGTATGATATGTTATTTAAAATATATATAAATAAATAAACATATCAGATGTTCATATGATGTACATGATCATGATAATATCATATTATTTAACAATTGAGTTAACAAAATGTGTAATAACTACTGGAGATATTGTTTTATTTAGTTTGACATATAACTATAATTCTCTCTTTCTTTGAAAATTGTAATATAAAAAGATTGATGTGATAGATAAAAAAAAGAAAAATAATGTCATAAATAAATTTCAATTATTCTAGAATCACCAAATGTGTAAAGTATGAAAACAAAGATTTATACATTGTTGATTGAAAGTTACTTATAGCTCACGAGGTACTCTTTTAATTTTGTTAATCAAGTTATTTAAAGTGCAAGTAAAATTCTGAGATAAATTATGTTGATTTATGTACGTAGTTAAAGTTATTTAAAGTAGAATCAGTTATATGATCATTCAACTTTTCACTTTGATCAATTAATTGAGCGAGTTGTCTTAAATCTCATAATATATATTTTTGACTCATGATAAAAAATAAAATAGTTCATCCTTGTACACACTTAAAAACTATGAACTCTTCATTTATTCTCAATCTATTCTACTACACTTGAAAACCTTTTACTAAACTATACTAAGAGTGGGTCACACTCATAATTCAATGTTGTTAACTATTATCAGTAGGACAATTGTTTAAAAATTTAAAGTGAAGATTTTATTGAAGTGTAACGTTCAATATTACAATTACATATTTAGTATGCTTTCCAATAATTTTGATTTATTTATTATTTTCTTAACCATTGTTCTTAGGGTAAAAGATAGCAAATTTGCTTTTAATTTAGTGGATTTCGTGATTTCATAATGTTGAATAAATTTTAACTCCCAATTAACGCCCATTTCTCACAAGAAAAAAACGTTATATTCAAAGCAGTCCAAGAAACAGTGTTCTTAACCGGCATATCCTTAAATACTCTACAAGCCTCCAATCTATATGCCTTAGTGTAAGGTTATGGAATGGGTAGACATGGGTTCGTTCAAAAACTGGTGGGCGAGCTTTGTTTCCTCGATTCTTCACCCTTCGCCAAGTTATTGGACTCTTGCGTTCGGTCGAAGTCTGGAATTGACGCGCGACGTATTCATGCTCGGATCATTAAGACACAGTTTTCATCTGAAATCTTTATTCAGAACAGGCTCGTAGATGCTTATGGGAAATGCGGTTATTTTGAGGACGCACGCAAGGTGTTTGATCGTATGCCGCAGAGGAACACTTTCAGTTATAACGCTGTTTTGAGCGTTTTGACAAAGTTTGGTAAGCTTGATGAGGCTTTCAACGTTTTTAAGTCGATGCCTGAGCCCGACCAATGCTCGTGGAATGCTATGGTGTCGGGTTTTGCGCAACATGATCGCTTTGAGGAGGCTTTGAGGTTCTTTGTTGACATGCATAGTGAGGATTTTGTGCTTAATGAGTATTCGTTTGGGAGTGCTCTTAGTGCTTGTGCAGGGTTGACAGATTTGAATATGGGGATACAAATCCATGCTTTGATATCGAAGTCTCGTTACTTGTTAGATGTTTACATGGGTTCTGCTCTTGTTGATATGTACTCCAAGTGTGGCGTGGTAGCTTGTGCTCAAAGGGCTTTTGATGGCATGGCTGTGAGGAATATAGTTTCCTGGAACAGTTTGATTACGTGCTATGAGCAAAATGGTCCTGCGGGAAAAGCTCTGGAGGTTTTTGTTATGATGATGGATAATGGGGTTGAGCCTGATGAAATTACTCTGGCCAGTGTGGTCAGTGCTTGTGCAAGCTGGTCTGCTATTAGGGAAGGTTTGCAAATTCATGCTCGTGTTGTGAAACGGGATAAGTACCGGAATGACCTTGTGTTAGGCAATGCATTGGTTGATATGTATGCAAAATGCAGAAGAGTTAATGAAGCTCGATTGGTTTTTGATAGGATGCCACTTAGGAATGTGGTGTCTGAAACCTCCATGGTTTGTGGATATGCCAGGGCAGCCAGTGTGAAAGCAGCGAGGTTGATGTTTTCAAATATGATGGAGAAGAATGTGGTGTCCTGGAATGCACTTATTGCAGGTTACACACAGAATGGAGAGAATGAAGAGGCAGTTAGACTTTTCCTCCTCCTAAAGAGGGAATCTATCTGGCCAACCCATTACACCTTTGGGAATCTACTTAATGCATGTGCAAATCTCGCTGATCTGAAGCTTGGTAGACAGGCTCACACTCAAATTTTGAAGCATGGATTTTGGTTCCAGTCTGGAGAAGAATCTGATATTTTTGTGGGGAATTCTCTCATTGACATGTACATGAAATGTGGAATGGTTGAAGATGGATGCCTGGTTTTTGAGCGCATGGTAGAAAGGGATGTCGTTTCATGGAATGCCATGATAGTGGGGTATGCACAGAATGGTTATGGTACAAATGCCCTGGAAATTTTCAGGAAAATGTTGGTATCAGGACAAAAGCCAGATCATGTTACTATGATAGGAGTTTTATCTGCATGTAGTCATGCGGGGCTTGTTGAAGAAGGACGTCGTTACTTCCACTCAATGAGGACCGAGCTTGGTTTAGCACCAATGAAGGACCATTTTACATGCATGGTTGATTTACTGGGTCGGGCTGGTTGCCTAGATGAAGCAAATGATTTGATACAGACAATGCCAATGCAGCCGGATAATGTTGTCTGGGGATCTTTACTTGCTGCTTGTAAGGTTCATGGAAACATTGAATTAGGGAAGTATGTGGCAGAAAAGCTCATGGAGATTGATCCCTTGAACTCTGGTCCTTATGTTCTTCTTTCAAATATGTATGCTGAGCTTGGTAGATGGAAAGATGTGGTGAGAGTCCGGAAACAGATGAGGCAAAGGGGAGTAATTAAGCAACCTGGTTGCAGCTGGATTGAAATTCAAAGTCGTGTGCATGTTTTCATGGTGAAAGATAAAAGGCACCCTCTTAAGAAGGACATCCATTTAGTTCTGAAATTTCTCACAGAACAGATGAAGTGGGCTGGCTATGTGCCAGAAGCTGATGATGATGAGATTTGTGAAGAGGAAAGTGACTCTGAACTTGTCTTGCATTTTGAAATGGAAACGGAGGCTGATACTGCAGTTGCTTAAAATGAAATTCTTCTGGCTAATTGCTCTGAGTCCTTCACTAGAAAGTAGGAAGATCTGGTATTAAAATTTCTTAGAATTTGAATGAAGGCTCTAGAAATTTAAGATGAGGGTTCCTCCAAAATTTTTCTAAAGGGTTTATTTAAGTTAAATGTATAAGCTAGTAAATCAGAATCAGATTTGCAACTGAGCTTGACTCCTGCATTAAAGCTCATGCCACCATACACATAACAGCTCTTTTTGCTTTGAGATTCTAAAGATATAGTTCCACAAGAAAAACAGATGGCTCACCATGGGAAGAATCTACAAGTGAAGAGGTTTGTCTGCTTCTTGGTGAATCACATCCACTCCAGAAAGATCAAATTGTTCTAACATCACTGATCTACCATAAGCATCTGCCAATGTTGAAAATTTTGAGGAAGATTCTTTTAGGACAAGCTCACAAGCCTAAAGGTTCCCTGAAGAGCCAAATCGGATTTAGGCAATTTTAGCATTGCTAGTGATTGGTTTAAATTTGCCAAAACAAAAGTTGATTTTTTAAACTGTTGGGAAAAAAGAAACTAGTTGCTATTGTAACTGGCAAGGATAGGAGTAATCCAATCTGCATGTCTAGCCCCAGCTTTATGGTCTCAATCATCACCAATAGTATGACCAACAAGAAGATAAAGAATTGCTTGAACAGATGCATATTCAGGCCTGTCATCTGGATTTAGTCCAAAAACATATCAGTAATATAACCAAATTCCTTTGCTAGAAATATATGCTTTAGAAGAAGAATACTTGTGTACTCAACACATGGATTATCTTGTGAAGCTACCTTTCATGGCCACTGTTCTTCAACCATTCCACATTTCAGGTACATGGATTATCATGGTAGTAGTTGGCATTGGCAGCTGAAGGGTTAGCTTGTCACTAGCACTCCATTGTCGTGTGATTGGCAAAAACATTTCCTAGAGGTCCACAAAATAAAGTATTACTTCAATGTTTCAAGTGTTATTTTTTTTTTCTGTTAAAACATACACAAATATTTGCTGCAAAAGATCTTATTTATTTTTTGGTGGTAGCATTATAGCAACTAGTTTAAGCATGTTAAGAGAGATTCACATCTGGAGTTGTCAGTGATAAAGTGCTCTGCAGAAGTAAGATTTCAAAACTTAGATTGTGGAAGAAAAAAGCAAAGGATCTTACATTTCATATGCTGTTGGTGTTTCTTCTCAAATAAGGTTTTAAAAATGGCATTGGAAATCACAAATTCATCACAGTTCCTTAGAAATTATTGTACCTTGTCCATTATCCTTTAGCTGATTTGTTTAGCAATTAAAAATTAAAATAAATCCAAGTCACTAAATTGTCATAAGCTTAGGGCCAACCCTGAGATTTTTTATGTCGGTTCATTTTTCCAAAATTCTGAATAGATTTTTATTGAGAAATAGAAACATCACCCATTACTAGTAATCATCTCATTTTTTATATAATTTTAAATTATATAGAATTTCATTTTAATATTTATATAATAGAGAAAAATTGGTATCCCTCTAAAATTGGGATTCTGGATGGCTGCCCCCTGACCGTGCTCAAGGCTACCAATGCATAAGCTAGTTTAGATATTCAATTTTGTTATACTTCCAGTTCGGCCTCAAACAGCAACACTTATCAATGAAATAAACAAACCAACAAAATGACCGCGGATCTCACTTCCTAGAGATATATAGGGAAGCTGAGGACTCGAAGGGGACTAGCTAAGACAACATAGACATGTGAGGGGAAATATATATAGAAAAGAAAGCAGGTTGGAGTGCAGTGCAGCTGCATCCAACAAAGTCACATTTGAACTCATGTGTGAAATGTAAGGTTTGGACTCTGGACACAATATTTCCAGTTGCCACCACAAAACATGTTGTCTTAGCTTGCAACTAGGGACAAAGAAACAGAAGGCACCAACGGCAACGAATAAACAATGACTCGGGGATGAAAAATGAATAAAAACGAAAACACGTGCATGGAAGTTGCAAATAAACCGGTTATCTGTTTGGGAATGAATGTCCTCAAATGGTTGCATGTACTGGTTATCAATACTGGTGGAGTTTTTGCTTTTTACATTGCATCCCGTGACCAAAATGCAGGAACTGTCGGCCTAAAAATAAACTGATGTTTTTTCTCAATTTATAATATGGTCCTTCGTGTTATTGGTCAGTAGCATCAGGAAACAGTAACAAAAACCGTTGATGGTAGACCTGGCAAAGAAGATTGTGACCTCCTCCTCCTCTCTATAAGAATTAAGAAATGAGTGTATCTTTTATTTATTTATTTATTTTTTATAACTTACTAGAGGATCAAATACATTATAGGTTTAATTACCTTTTACTTCAGTCCCTATAATTATAAGAATTTTTGCGTTTACTTTAGTCCATATAATTTAAAAGATTTCATTTTAAGCATTGTAAGCATATCATATAATGAACTCATCTTCAACTAATAAAACCACATTGATGAGGTAGTTCTGAACCTCTATGCTCAAATTTATTAATAAAAGGGAGGAGATCAAAATGACGATATTGACTAAAATTCAAACAAAAGCAAGCATCATTTGAATCACTATGCTAGTTATAGCAGCAAACTTCTTCATCACCGAAATAAGGGAGGTGAGGTGTGAAAGTACTATTACTAGACTATTCCTAGAACCTACAGTTTCTTATCCACATCTCAGAGGACCATGATATATTAATCCAAACTAATTTCAACAACAAGCTAAAAGAATTATGAAAAGGACCTAATGTTTTGAAAAATAATCATCAGTGCAGGAGGATTTAGAACAAAAACAGACTAAATCTTGCCCAGATTATGAGAATGCTTACTCTAAAAGTTATATAAGATGAATATTTTGCTAAATGCGATGCCAAATCCCATAAAACAATGTCAGGGGTACCTAAACTGGAGAAAACATAAATGTCACTCGTAGGTAAGGATCCCATGAAACAACTGGATCAACTGTCTGATTGTGCAAAACTTTGCCAGATTTCCAATTAAACGAGCTTGATATGTACTGAATGATATAAAGTGTAGGATCTTTGCCTTTGTCTTCAAAATAGACAGAATCTCCCAGTTTTGAGAATGATTCAATTCCTATAAACAGAAAAAGAAATTGAGAATGAATGACTGATGATAGTATAGTTGAGTTGACAATGAAAATTGAGCAGTTTGTTGCTGTTTGGAAAGTATATAAACAAAACAAATGCACACCCGTTCCATAGCAGCACCAGAAAGAGTTAAATGGTGTTCCCCAACTATGGTAAGTTTTAGCCTTGGAAACCCCAAGACCTAGTGGAAGCATATAAATCATCACTCCAGGATCGGTCCCTCTTTGAATGCCGAGCACACCATTGGTCAAGGCATGCTAGTAATAGTCTGCATAAGAGACTTCTTTGGTCCATTTAAACAGGTGGCGCGAAACCTGAAATCATTTTATTTTTGTGTGCTAAGAAAATGGAAATACTCGCAAACACATATACAGATATAAATCATGAACATGCAGTGATGAGTTACCATGTGAAAAAAAGTTCTCTCTTTTGACAATTCAAATAACTATGAAAAATTTTCATATACACATTTTTAACTCCCTAGCATTACATGATGAACTAATAAAATGATGATTCTTCGTTCTCTGTCGTTTACAAGTTATCTTCCATTCTCTTTGGATCACTCCTATGCAAAAATTGAAGAAAAAGAGTTAAGCAAGACTATATTGGTTATCAACTAATAAAAGAATAGAAGATTTCTACTTGATGTCCTTGTAGCAAACACTTATTCCATGGATAATTTCAAATGCATATGAAAAAATTTAAACTAAAAATGTGACATTTTAATACCAGAACTCGCCGACTGATGTCCCTCCTGTTGCATAGCTGTGAGAAGAGTTTACGATGTCCATAAAAAATGTCTCAATTTCATAACACCAATAAACAAGCACAGGTCTCCGAAAGTTGAAAGGCATGATAAATGCTATGTTGTGCTGGGCTATACAATGATACAAACCATACCCAATAAAGGGGAACATACCAACAAATGCTATGAATAGACGCGTAATTTGAAGTTTGAATGAGAGATATACTGCATATATACAAAAGTATGCAATAAAGCAATACAGGAAAAAATTTAAAATGTAAACCGAAAGTAAAAACTATTAGGACAAACATTGCAAATAGAGATATAAAATTTAAGTATGAACCATATAGTTACTAAATTAAAAATGTGAGATGGAGGACAATACCAATTTATGTATTTTGTTTCTATCATTCATAGTGCAAATATACTCTCCAAACTATGAAAGACTGAATGCCCATACAATCATACATATAAAATTATGGATAGAGTTGTTTATATGACTATTGTCTTAAAGTTATATTACCAAGTGAATAGGTTGATTTTGCATACAAAGCAAGGGCTGGCAACACTCACCGGGTAAAGGCATCTGAAAGGTGGTCTACCCAGATATATAAGCACTTATCATGTTCATGAATTACCTGATGTGGGACTATTTTTAACAATATCTAATTGTTTTATTTGGAGGTCAGCACACAACACAAATAACATTCAAGCAGCAACAAGGGATGACATTTTCTGTTTTAGGGTATCATTCTGTGTGATGGCCCACATTAGAGCTGATGCGCTCAAGTAATGCCCTTCACAGCATCAAAAACAAACAATCATAAATGAACTTTGAAAAGTGAATTGCAGAGGCTAAAAGTTGCAGGCAGGGGTAGTGTGTTTGTTAGATGCAAGATCACCAAAATCCCAGGGAGAACCAAACGTGCATTAGGGTGTCAACATATCATCAGTGTGTGAGGGATATTTCAGAAGTTACGAACAAACCTCAAACCAAGTAAATACATGGAGTCCAAGGGGTCCTTTAGAGAAAACCTTACATATAGAAAGACAAGCTTTACAAAGGTTGAAAACCTTTGTTGATTTGTAAATAGCAAAACATCAACTACGAAATATTGTCTAAATATGACTGCAATTTTTATTCAAAAAAATAGTTCAATCTTCTCTCAGCTACAAGTATAAAAATTCCAAGCAAAAAAGAGGAAAAACCATTGCATGGAAAAGATACTTGTGCAGTGTAATTTGATCCCCAATATTTAAATTGTGTGGGATCAAATTCACAAAATAACAATAGATTGATAATAAGTAAACCAAAAGTGCAATTAATGAAATAAACTAACCAACAGAATAACCTCATACTGGAGAAATTTATACCTGGGACCACGAGAAATTTATACCGGAGAAATTTATGGGTTTTCTCCTCACTTTATATGGTGCTCAACTTTTCCACCTCACACTTGTACTCCAACAACTTCCCACCCTCCATAAGGAGTCCCAGGAGTGGATAGACCAACCGTCTTCCTAAAGCTCCAAATCAACAGATACTCCAAATTTGTCTGCTGTGCTCCACCAAGGATGGAATCCTTATGCAACCTCACATCCTTGAAGAGGCACTTCTTTGAGAAATCCTTCAGGTGACTTGAACACACCCATGTTCTTAATATTCTTATACATAACTGCCCAATCGTGTTGGTGTTGTTCCGTCAAGAACTTCCTCGGCTGCAAATCTGCCCATACAGATTAATCGGTTGGCGTCAAATGAAGGTGAGACATGGCCTCTTCCTCCAACCTTTCATTCTTGGATGTCAAAAGCTGGTACCTTAGCATGTGTGATCGTGTAGGAATGTTTGTGCACTCCTTACCAGCAGCACAACCGCACAACACAAGGGTCACAAACACAAAAAAACCTCCATTCTCCTCCTGAGAAATTCATGATCATCAAACCAACAATATTAATGAACCTTAAACCAAAGCAGTGCAGGTACAAACAAGGAAGCATCAAAGTCAAACATTACTAACAGACAATCTCAGTTCGAGTAGCGTTAAAAGTCTACAACCAGCTAGAATTGGAACCCAACTCCGGAACTTCATAATCAACAAGTTGAACAAATTTAATCCAAAAAAACAAAACATAATTGGAAGTTACCTTGGATTTGCGAAACGAGGGGAATAGTTAACACAGCACATTCATGTGAGGGGGATATATATAGACTCTAGAAAACAAAAGAGATTGGAGTGCAGCCATATTCATCTGCAATTTTTGCTCTCGGCATGAATAGTGGTGGGAAGGAAAGACGAGAGTTCAGACTTTTATGGAAAAATACAATTATAAACTATTAAACTCTTCAAAAAGTTTAATGACGTCCATTTATGTCGTTATTTATCATGGTTTAAATTATTTTAAAAATTAATAAATTTATTATATATGATAAATGATGAATTGTGATTGAATAATTTTTAAATTTTTTTTAAGTATATAATTATTTTTCTCTTAAAATATAAGGACTAGGAAATTATTAAAAAAACTTTATTACACTTCAAACTTTGTATTTAATTAATTAATTATATTTAAAATTTAAAATTTTAAAAAACATAAATAAAAAACTTTTAAACTAAAATAAAAGAAACTTTATATATATATATATATATATATATATATATATATATATATATATACATATTTTAAAAGTTTAATCAAGGAATTAATGAGAAGCACATAATTAAAAACATCTCATGATAACATTTACCATTTCATGCAACAAATACTTTTCAGTTGTTACGGACAGTTATGAAAACTAAATAAACTAGCTTAGTTTCTGGTGTGTTTTCATATGTATTAAATTAACATTTTATAATTTGATAGAGTAATTTTTTATATTATTTTGAAATTTTAATATATTATTAATTATTTATTTTAAATTTTAATAGATATATATTAGTAGACATGTCAATAAATATTTAAATATATTTTTATATACACATGTTTTAAAAAATTATTATTTGAATAGGATCCTCCCTACTTTGATGAAGTCTTGTACTTTTTTTTATTTTTTTGAAATAAAAATTTATTTATTTCATTGTTCTTTTTCTAGTAACTATAATGATTTTGTCGATTATTAATTTTTATAAAAAGTAACATCTATGTAACAAAATATTTATAGCAAATTCTTAATTTTAATTAATTAATTAAATATGTTAAAGTTATTATATATATATATATATATATATATACGAAAATACTATAAACACCAAGATCAATTTTATTAGAAATAAAAATTAAAAGAATAATTTAGATATATTATAAGTATGATGTAATTTAATATATTTTTATTTGATTTAAGTATTAATAATATAACTAATAATTTGTCAATGGATTCTTAAATAATAATATATTAATTAGAATACTTAAATTAAAGTTATTAAACTTTAAAAAAAATATTTGAAATAATAAAAAAAATTGAGTAATTGAGGCTTGATTTGAGATAACAAAAATTGAATAAATTTGTTTAATTATAATAGAATATTTTTTTATTTAATTGACCTTTTTAAGCTTTAAAAGTCATCTAAAGATGTTTAAACGGTAAAAAAAAAGTATCAAGTAAATTTTAAATATCATATTTGGATAAAATTATATTAAAAATTATAAAAAGAAATATAATCTTACGCTATAAGTCACTTTTTAATTTATTGTTTTGTTTATATAAAATTCAGAATTTAATTTATTGTCTTCTCCTCTGTTTATGGTGTTTATGGTTTATGTTTCATTGCTGTCTATGTTCTTTTGCTGTCTTATTTTAACACTAATGTTGATGGACTGGATGCTTTGGTAACTATCAACACTTCTACAATTGATGACTTTCAGAACATTCTATTCCAAATTCTTCCGGTGATTGTCTTGCAGCTTTTGTTTTCGAGCTTCTGTTCCAAATTTTAACACTAACGTTGAGCTGTATCACTCATGATCTTGCATATCAGGCTCTGAGTTATATAAGACTCAATGTACCGGATGTGAAGGGTGTAATGTAAAAAAAGCACCTAAAATTCTAAGTATGCTAAAGATAAAGCAAGTTAAAGTAGATAAGTGAGGAATTTTCACCCATTGAATTAATTTTTGGGGTTGAGTTGGAATTAAATTCACATTCTAAAGATTCCAAAAGGCTGCAACAATAGCAATGGAAAACAAACACTCAGAACCATTGGAAGGTACGGTGACTATACTGGCGAAACACAATTCCGATACAAAGGACTCTGGCAGCCGAACTGCTGGCAAGCATGCTATGAAACCCCAGAAGGCAGCAGCAAGACTGAGAATGATGAAAATGTTGACGAGTCTTTGACACGCAATGTTGGGCTTCCTAACAAAGTATACATCATGAAGCCCCTTCCAAATAAGCTTGAATCAAAGTTTAATTGCATCATTATGTGAGTGCAAATTTCAGATTGTCCTTATAATTTGTGCCAGCATTCTTCTCTAGGAGTTGGCCTATATATACACCAGAGCAGAGCTTAGCCAAATGCTTGCACGTTTATGCTTTAGGTTTATGGCTGTTTGGGATAATGGCCAATTGCTATATGTTGGTTCCTATATATATTGCAAGATATGGCACTCTGTGTTTGACATAATTGTAAAGTTATTTTTTCTCCCCTCATTTTTTGTTGGTAGGCCAATAATTTGAGGCATTTGGTGGATTGTGCTCCTCCAGTTGCCCCATTTTTGTTATTTGATTTCCATCTCAATGAAGTGATCCATCAATGGAAGTGTGAAGTAGAACTCATTCATATTCGTTTTAGAAAAAAAAAAAAAAACACAGATCATACCATACTATTATTACATAGCAACTGAATGCTGATATAATTAACGAAAACAGCTACACTGAGTAGTGACATATATCATCACTTCTCTCCCCACTCTGTTCTTTTCTTTTCTATAAAATGAATAGAAAGGTCACCTTACTGCAGCTGACTTCCAATTTTCTAATTGTGGTTATCACTGAGTATCATTTAATAACACAGCACCAAAGACTTGAAGATATTCATCAACTATTCTTTTACATTTGAATATCGATTACTTGAACCTTCTTTGTAAGACGAAGCATATTATACTGTTTATTTTAAAGGGGAAAATATATATCAATCTTGAATATTGAAATAAACTGTGTAATGCTCGTCTCTGAATGAGAGTAATGGCTGCAAAAGAAAATTCCTGTTTGCCCCTTTAGCCACAAAACTGATAGGATTGTATTGGCTCAATCCTTGCAGAGCAACAAAGCTTGCTGCTTGGTTAAAAGTAGCATCAGAATCAGATTTGCAACTGAGCTTGACTCCTGCACTAGGGCTCATACCACTGTACACATAACATCCCTTGTTGCTCTGGGATTCTAAAGATACGGTTTCATTTCGTCCATCCAATCCTGGTACCAAAAGAAAAACAGCAGACGGCCCCCCTTGGGAAGAATCTACAGTGAGAAGAGGTTTGCCTGCTCCTTGGTGAATCACATTCATTCCAGGAAGATCAAATGGTTCTAACATCACTGATCTATCATTAGCATCTGCTAATTTTGAAAACTTTGAGGAAGATTCTTCTAGGACAATCCTAAAGGTTGCCTGAAGAGCCAAATCAGTGCCAAATTCAGGCAATTTTTGCATTGAAACTGATTGGTTTGAATTTGCCAAGACAAAAGTTGATCCTTCAAAGTCTCGGAAAAAAGAAACTAGCTGACTATTGTAACTGGCAGGAATAGGAGTAATCCAGTCTGCATTGTTAGCCCCAGCTTTAAGGTTCCAATCACCACCGGTTGTATGACCAGCAAGAAGGTAAGGACCATAAAGAATTGCTTGAACAGATGCATATTCAGGCCTGTCATCTGAATTTAGTTCAAAAAAAGTATCAGTAACGTAACCAATTTTTTTGTTAGAAATGATCGAAGAATACTAGTAAATAGTGATCAACACTTCAGGATTATCTTGTGAAGCTACCTTTTATGGCCTCTGTCCTTACGGTAAGGGGCAGCTGAAGGGTCAGCTTGTCACTAGCACTCCATTGTCTTGTGATTGACAAATAATTTCCTAGAGGCCACAACATAAAACATTACTTCAATGTTGAAAGTGTTAATGTTTTTTGTTAAAAATTACACATATATTATTTGCCGCAAAAGAGTGTATTCATTTTTTGGTGGTTAAGCATTCTAGCAACTAGTGAGTATGTGTGTAAAAAATCAGATAAATGGAAGAGCTCTTGGATAATAAAAAGTAAAGTTGGATTGCCACCTGGATTTGGCAGAGATAAAGTTTGACCATTTAATATCCCCTTGGCACCATCCAGAAGAGTCCAACTTGGTAGTCGAAAGTTCAATGTAGACAAAGTATTCTGCAGAAGTAAAGATTTGACAACTTAGGATGTAGAAGAAAAATGCAGAGTATCTTATATTTCATATCCTGTTGGTTTCTTCTCAAATAAGGTTTAAAAATTGGCATTGTAAGTCACGCAGATTCATCACGGTTCATTAGTAAATATTGTACCCTATCCATTATCCTTTAGCTGATTCGTTTCGCAATTAAAAATTTAAAACAAATCCAAGTCATTAGTGCAGAAGGGTTTAGAACAAAAATAGACCAAATCTTTCCCAGATTATGATGATTCTTACTCTAAAAGGTATTTAAGATGAATATTTAGCTAAATGAAATGCCATTGCCCATAAAACAATGTCACAGTTACCTCAACAGGAGAAAATGTAAATGTGACTCGTAGGTAAGGATCCGATGAAGAAGCTGGAACAACTGTCTGATTGAGCAAAATTTTGCCTGATTTCCAATTAAATGAGCTTGAAATGTACTGAATGATGTAAAGTGTAGGATCTTTGCCTTCCTCTTCAAAATAGATAGAATCCCCCAGCTTTGAGAATGATTCAATTCCTAATAAACAGAAAAAGAAATTGAGATTAAATGATTGATAAAAGTATGGTGGAGTTGAAAAAGAATGCAGTTTCGGAAGTATATAAACAAAACAATTGTATACCTGTTCCATAGCAGCACCAGAAAGAGTCAAACTGTGTTCCCCAACTATGTCCAGTTCTAGCCTTTGAAACCGCAAAACCTAGTGGAAGCATATAAATCATCACTCCAGGATCTGTTCCTCTTTGAATGCTGAGCACACCATTGGTTAAGGCACGCTCATAATAGTCTGCATAAGAGACTTCTTTGGTCCATCTAAACAGGTGACGCGAAACCTGAAATCATTTTATTTTTGTGTGCTAAGACAAATGAAGAACATGGAGCGATGAATTACCATGTGATAATCAGTTTTCTCTCTTCTAACTATTAAAAAAAATTCATGTACACATTTTTAACTTCCTAAGCATTATTACCTAAAGAGCTAATAAAATGATGAATGATTGGTTGTACCTTCAACATATTATAAGTTGTGCATGATTCTTCATTCTCTGTCGTTCTTAAGTTGTCTGCTATTCTCTTTGGATCACTCCTAATAAAAAATTGAAGTAAAAGAGTTAAGAAAGAAATCTAGAATTGGTTATCAACTAATAAAGGGGCAGAACATTTTTATTTGATGCCCTTGTGGCAAACAATTATTCAACGGATAATTTCAAATGCAAGTGAAAAGACTAAAACTAAAAATGCAACATGTTAATACCAGAACTCTCTGACTGATGTCCCTCCAGTTGCGTAGCTGTGAGAAGAGTTTACGAGGTCCATAAAGAATGTCCCAATTTGCTAAAAGACCAATAAACAAGAAAAAGTCTCAGAAAGTTGAAAGGCATGACAAATATTAAGTTGTGCTGGGCTTAATGATTACTTCCAACACAAATCTACAAAACATACCCAATAAAGGGGATCAAACAAACAAATATTATGAATGGACATGTAATTTGAAGTTTGAATGACAGATATAGATACGATTCCATTCAAACTTAATGAAATATATATCAGTAATCTACAATGTGAGCGAAGCAATTCACCTTATAAAGTGGATCGCCTGTGATTTCATACCGCATTTGAGATCCAACAACAATTGGGATATGTGTATTAGCATGTAAATCAGCTATGTCATTAGCCTACATGAGAAAAGAGAATTTTAAAATTAACTCATGGGCCTTGACTTAAAATTAGATACGATTTCTAGAATAGAATAGAAGGCCAAAGTTCGACATTCAAATATCCGATTGTTTCATTTGGAGGTCAGCACAACATTATAAATAACATTCAAGCAGAATAAACTCTTTTTTTGGTGCATAAAAAGAGGAAAATTGATATATTTTCCTCATTAGATGATCTGTTTTTCATTAAAAAAAACTTGATGATTTACAAGGGAGCAACCTTACTGTTTCACTATGGCTTGCCCTCAAAAAAATTAAAATTGAAAGAAGGAAAGAATTAAATTTTACATGGAAACTTTCGGGGTATATATTGTATGCACTTTTACAGATGTACTTATCTGAAAGCCAACAAACATTAGTTACAACTGCAACACAACTGATTTTAAAACTAAATTGAAAGACAACTGAAACATCTAGAGAATCTTACAGCCAAGACTGTATAGTACTATGTGGACAAAATAACAATCATCATATAGAATACTATTATCGTTACCTGCACTGCAAGCAACCCTAAAAAGCATGGCTTGTCAAAAAGGTGAGCCAACACTAGGTGCTTAGAATCTCCCTGAATAGAAAAACATGACAACTTTAATTCCAAAGTGAAGTGTGCTATAATAATGAAAACTATTACTGGTAAGCCAATTCTTGTAAAATATCTCACCTATGGATTGTAATCCATTTCTGTTAACCCTTATGCTTAAATAAAAAAAAAAGTCTACAATTCAAGAATATCATACAGAAAAACAAACCAGTTAACTTACCGTTATGCTGTATAATCTATAAAGGACATCATTCATTCCTCCAGTTTCTTCATTCATTGATTGATAGTGTCTATTTACAGTGTACTTTGTTATTACATTCTGCACTCTGTTGTAGAAGTAATCAACCATCCATGTTACCATTTTTAGAGCTTGAGGGTTTCCAGCAAAAGTATGTTGATCCAAGAGGCCAGCCAAGATCTGTGAATAGTTGAAATTCCACAACATAAGGTCAAAAGCACTTGCGTAATAAAAATCCACTTTTTGATTGTACCTTGTGAATGGTATAATAGGGAGCCCAAACAGGTTGAACAGCTTCAAATCGATCAAAAAACTCAGATGGAAATGCAGATAGATATCCGGTTCCAATTTTCTCCTGACAGGCAGACAGACCAGCAACAAGAGATGACATTTTCTGCTTCAGGGTATCATTCTGTGTGCTGGCCCACATTAGAGCTGATGCGCTCAAGTAATGCCCTTCACAGTGTCAAAAACAAACAATCATAAATTAACTTTGAAAAGTGAATTGCAGGGTCTCAAATTTGCAGGTAAGGGTAGTGTGCTTGGTAAGATACAAGACCACCAAACATGCATTTGTGAGTCAAGTGCCAACATATCAGTGTGTGAGGGGTATTTCTTAAAGTTAGGAATAAACCTCAAACCTTTAGAGTAAACATTACATATAGAAAGGCAACCTTTATAAAGCTTGAAAATGTTTGTTGCTGTTTGTAGATAGCAAAACGTTAACTAGTAAATATTGTCTAAATATCATTGCAATTTTTATTAAAACAAATCGTTCAATCTTCTCTCGGCTGAGTATAAAAATAGCAAGCATAAAGTGGAAAAGCTTTACAAGAAAAAGAGACTAGAATTATACCCTTTTGAATCTTTGAGAAAAAACAACCAATTACAAAGTTATTACTCTTTAATTGCATTTTAGGCCCTTCATCCTTATGAATTTGATTCAGTAGTCAATTTTTTCACGCACTTCACACAATCAGTGCATTCGTAACTTTTGGGTGAAAATCAGATGGCTCAAATTTTTAATGTGTGTTTTAAGCCTGATTTACCAATATAAAACATGAGTCATAAGATCCTCATCCAATGGTTGAGTTGTTGAATGTTCGAATGCATAGAAAAGAGAATACGGAGAATCCGGATCCTCCTCCTCATAAGATTTCATTAGCAAGTAAGAGGTGAGTATAAACAAATACCATTAAACTATGGACACAATTTAGATATGGCAAAAAAAGAAGGTAAGATGATTAATAAAATAAACTAACCAACAAAATGACCTCTGAGCTCAACTTCTGGACCTTCCCACCCTCCATAAGGAGTCCCAGGTGTGGATAGAGCAGCTGTCTTCCTGAAGCTCCAAATCAAGCTGTCCACATCCAACATCAACAGATACTCCAAATTTGTTTGCTGTGCTCTACCATGGATGGAATCCTTATGCAACCTCACATCCTGAAGAGGCACTTCTTTGAGAAATCCTTCACCTGACTTGAACACACCCATGTTCTTAATCTTCCTATACATCACCCCCCAGTCATGTTGGTTCTGTTCTGACAATAACTTCCTCGGCAGCAAATCCGCCCAAGCCGTTTCATCCGTTGGCGTCAAATGGTAGTGATCCATCACCTCTGCTTTCCACGTTGCATTAGTGGACATCAATAGCTCATACCTGAATGTATGAGATTGTGTAGGAATGTTTGTGCATTCTTTAGCAGCATCACAACCACACAACAGAATGGCCACAAGCGCAAACACTAACGCCTCCATTCTCCTGAGAAATTCAAAGTCAAACCAACAAAATTAAACAACAATAGACCAAGCAAAGCAGGTGCCAAATAGCATTAAACATTACCAGCAGACAACCTCAATTCATGCTATGAGTCTAAAACCAATAGGACTTGGAAACACCCCAGAAGTTTTTTTTTTTTGGGTGAAATAAACACCCCAGAAGTTAATAATTAATGAGTTGAACAAATTGAATTAAAAAAAACAAATAAAAAGGGAAGTTACATTGGATTTCTTAAATGAAGAGAGACTGAAACTGAACTACTGAAGAGTGAAGACTAGAAATTCAGTAAAGTGAAGAGTGGGGGAACATAAATAGAGAGAGAGAGAGAGAGAGAGTCAGAGGAAGACAAAGAAGGGAAATAGTTAAGACAGCATAGACATGTGAGTGAGAATATGTGTGTGTGTGTGTGTATATATAGGCAGTAGAAAACAAAGCAGGTTGGAGTGCAGTGCAGGTGCAGCCAACAAAGTCACGCTGAAACTCATCTCGTGAAAGGTAAGGTTTGGATATGGAAACAGTGAAAGTAATCTCAATCCGTAAACACTATCCGGAATTCAAGCAGGGGAGAGAGAGAGAAAGGCTAGAATGAATAATAAGCACTAGTACTACAAAAACATGTTTGTCATAGCCAGCAAATAGGGACAAACATAAAAGAGAGAGAAAGAGAGAACAGAACACACCCCACACACAACACATTATAAACAATGAGTGACTCACGGATGAACAATGGACAACACGGGCATTGAAGTTGCAAAAATGGTCATCGAAGTATGGGAATGAATGTTGTCCTCAAAAGGTTGAAGGTGGAGTTAGTTGATAAGTCACGATTTGGTGTTGTTCCTTATATTATACCTTGTGTGCAGTGCAGTTATCTTATATATATACACACACACACTGTTGTTTAGTGGAGATTTTACATTGCATCCCGTGAACAATATAAACCGATGAGTTTATCTGAATTTATAGTATGATCCTTCCTTCAACCTATTAGCTTTCATTTCCATCACAAATCCCCGCCAGTACCATGAGTAAACAGTGACAGAAAAGGTCGACCCTGCATTCATCATCACATGCCCATGAAAGAGATCAAAAATTAAAATGGAACTGATACGATGTTTTGGAATAATTTTAAATCCTAAAATCAATAAAAAGTGACGAAAAAAAGTATTGGTTAGTATAATTTTTTTAAAAAAGTTAAGGAACTATTTTTTGAGAGGGAAAAGTCAACAAACTTTATATTTAAATGGTAATGTAAAATTATTTTTATATATATATATATATATATATATATATATTCTTTAAAATTAAAATGTTTTTTTTTTGTTGAATATTAAAATATGTTCTCAATATACATATAATATATCTTCTTATAAAAAAGATTTATCAATTGAAAACAAAGAGATTGAGAGATTTATAATCACTTGTATACATTATTCAATCAACTGATGTTTAAATATATAGCTTTTATACAATAACTATTAATCAACATTTTTAACAATATTTAAATATGTTTATGATATTTTAAATATTTATTATAGTATTATCTTACTATTATGACGACATAATTATTTTTCTAATGTAGACAATAGGGGTGTTTGTAAGTACAAGTGACTAGTAAATCTGATTTACTCAAATCAACCTAAATACTTTTGGTTAGATTTTTTAAGTGTTTGGTCAAATTCAACCTAACTCGTTCTAATTGTTTATGTATGGATTGGATCAAAGATTTTTAATTTTTAAATTGATAACTTATGAATCTTGCCCATTTGATTTGTTGAGTAATATTAGGACTTGTTTGGTGGTCAAGATAAAATTGGATATATGAGCAACATAAGGATATGATAGAATAAGAATAAGAATAAGATAAGTTTTAATCTTACTCAGTATTTGATATTTGATGTGCACAAAATATAAGATATGCTTACATTTAAAAAACACTGTTTCATTAAAATTACCTATAACTTTCTAAAAATAATTTTTTTATTTTTTATTACAAAGTTATTTTTTTATAAGCTATGAAAATTATAATTTTTTAACTAAACTATACAAAATGATATTTTATTTATGCAGTTAATTTTTTTATAATTATAAAAAAATTATATAAGGTTTTTAAAATAGTCAAATATTTTACTTTGAAAAACATTTGAATAATAATTATTTAATTTTAATATTTTAAAAAATAATTTAATTTAAATTTATGTGTCAAAATTATTATTATTATATATAAAAGATAGTATGCTAATATATATATATATATATATATATATATATATATATTGTATAAATTAATATTTTAGTGCATAATATATATTTATTTTGTTACTATATTTACATATATACGAATGAAATTTTTTATGTTAAACGTAGATTATAATAATTATTTAAATTATAAATTATACTTTTTGCAAGCATTTTTAAATTTACTTTTGTAATTAAATATAGTCCATGAAAGTTAAAGAAATAATTCTTTAAATGAATTATATTCTAATTTTTTTTACTTTTTAGTTAAAAAATTATGATTCTTTAATTAAATTGTTTCTATGTTATATACAAAGACAAATATAAAAAATTCATTAAAAATTATCAATTTAAATGTTTCACTTCTTATTTAATGATTTTTCCCCTTTGATTTAGAAGTGAAACCAATCAAAATAGGTGACTTTTAATAAATTTTAATCTCTTAAAAGAGTAATAAAAAGATAGTGTCACTAACACCCATTCTCGTCTCCATATTTTTTATGTTTTTAATATTAACTAAATCGTTTAACAAGTTGTTATCAAATATACAAAAATGAAATTGATTTATTTATATTCTCTTATGTGGTTGTTTTTATCCCTATAAATATTAGCATTGTGGGACCTATATATAATTTAGGATGTGCAGATGCATTCCTTGAATTTGATAAGTTACATCTAAATGTCTTTAATTTTTGTGTTTTCTCCTTATAGTTTATTATATTTGAATTCACCACTCTCTTATATTCTACTCTCCAATAACACTAGCTTCAAGTAAGCTTTTTTTGCCCCAACTAACCTAGGGTCTTGGATGTGTCACTGAATAAGAGCTATGATGAGGTAAAATATGTCCACAACCTTGATTAATTCAAAATACCTTTTTTTGATCTTTTTTTTTTTTGTAATTAACTGTTTTTGTCACATTCCTTTACCACAAATTCATTTAGGACTAATTTATTGTAGAAACATCATAATCACCATGGTAGGAAAGTTCTTTAAAGTGTGTCACGAGTTTAACCAAGAAACGTAATTTATTCCTTGAGTCTATAGCTTAAGTGAGAATCAATTGGTGTTAATTGACACTATGGTTAATTAGATTTTACACCAACAACTCTTAAAAGGACTCTTTGATTATTTTTAACGAAAAATTTATTTCATATAAAACTTGATCAATATTTAATTTAAAATAGGCAGAATTTATCTTCTTAAATTTTATAATAAAAATAAATATAACTTTGGTATTTTTAATTTATGACTTACATGTTTTAATTGTGACTATTAATAATAAAATTTCATGGTCACTTTTTTCTAGAGTTGTCATTGACTAATTCTCATGATAATTGTTATTGTCAGCATCATTATAATTATTGTTGTTATTACCACGGACATAAATATTATTATTATTATCGTTGTAAAAGTCTTCCTTAAAATTAAAAAAGATCACATAATAAATTAAATCTTAGACATGAATATTTATTCCTGTCACATTACTAAAATATTAAAAATTGATTTTAAAAAATTAATTTTAATTTGATTATGAAGTAATACGATTTACATTTCGGTGTTTTTATTTTGAAAGTAAGTTAGTCATAAAATTTATTATTATCTCTTTCATCTTCTAAAAATGATTTCAACTTAGTCTGTATGAGGAGTGCGTATCTGCTTTCCATTTAAGAACGCACATCTCAATGGTTTTCTTAAATCAAAATCGTCAAACACACAAGCAAACACACTGTTAAAATCAATTCTAGAACTAAAATAATTTTTTTAAGGTGAGACCAAACATGCAAGCGTTTACATAAAATCATCTTGGCTAATATTTAATACGACTTCAGATGACTCGACCGGAAACTAAAGAACGTACTTAATACCTGTTTGGTTCTAAAGTTACATCACCAACCACAAGCTTAATTGAACCGTGTCCCCTATGTGGCCTATGTAGGAGCATTTGTCATGTGGAGAATAAATTAGAAAATTTTGGCCAGAGTGGCGACTTGAGTGAGGTCCACACAAAAGAAAAAAGGAAAAGAGCTTTCCCACATAAATTTTTTGTCCTTCAAAAAGTTGGAATCGCGTTTGTGTTCCCCTGCCCCTCTATCATGTCAGGATATTGAATGTATGTTTGGTTATCCCGTTGTAAAATTATTTTTGTATTCATTTTATTTTTATTTGTTGGATTTATATTGTAATGCACATTGTATCATTTTCATCCGCAAACTAAACATGTAGTAAATCATTAGTAAGGGTCGTAATTCAAAGAGCTCAAATTATAAATTTATTTCTCAACTTGATCATTTGATATGTGGAATTTCTCAAGTAAAATAGATGTGGCACAATGAACCATGTTTATGTTAATTCGTAGAAGATTTTTTTTTTCTTTTGGTTTCAGATATGGATCGAAGTTATTTTGGCTAATTTGGGGGATGTACAGCAAATGAGGTTAAATTTCAATTATGGTTCATTACTTAGGCCTTCTGGGGTAGGTATTTCTTATTAAGTAATGCGTACTCCTAAGCAAGAACTCCGAAATAATGTACTCTACAACTCATTATTGTTCGTAAATAATGGAGTACTTGGTGGAAAGCAACCTTTTCTTGTTCGTAAATAAATTCCCAAGAAAATGATGAAACTAAGGGAATATGACTTAGACTTTGGTTTCTTGCAAAGATACTGGAAAACTGATGGAATGCTTGACTCAGACCTAACGTACAAGGACATACCTTTTGCGTGAAGCTAAATAAGGAATTACCTCCATAAATTAACTTCCTTTCAATCCTTTCATACTACCAAAAGCAGACGTTTAATTGTGCAATTTCTTGTCTTAAGCTAAATGGTTGGTCCTTTTGTCACTATTAAAAAAAATTCTTCAGAAATATAAAATTTGATTAATAAAGTAAGAAAGTTGGTTATTAAATCAATTAGTAACTAAATTGGAGACTGATTTAAAATAGTTTGCTAATATTTAGCATATGATATGTGGACAATGTGGTCGATTTTTCAGCTATCAATTCAACAATTAATTTTAGACCGATTTAGCGAATAATTTTAGTGGCCAGTTTAACAACTGATGTTAGTGACTGATTTTAGTAACTGATACAGTGATCGATTGTTTTGGTATAAGTATAGTGATTACTAATCAGTCTGAATTTCAATTATTAATAAAGTTGGCACATGATTGATCCGTGCAGCACTATCACTATGGTTTCTTTTGGCAGAACAGACCCCACAACCATCAAATTCAAGTTTTAAGAAAGACCTCCGAATATGGTTCAATTATAATCATTATATGCAAATTAGCAATAATATGTTCATTTAGCTTAATATGGCATGAACTTGAGAGTCAGTCCTTAAAATGCAAATATATTTTTTACTACGTTTTATTAAATAGAATCGGTTAGTAAAGTTTAATGTAGTACACATCATGTGACAAGCAAGGAAACTGTGAAACACAAACACTGTTAAAAGTGGACATGTGGACTCATGTAAGAAAACGATGGATAACAATTGCATGTCACAACACTACACAACACATGTAGTTCGTTGCTTGAACGGAAACACTGTAGTGAGAAATGATGCAGTCATATTCTTTCTTACATACTAAGCCATAAGCAAAACAAATTGCTTACTCATTTGGGGATTGCATCACATTTAGAGACTCACTTTTTCAATTTCAAAGGGACACGATTCCTTGTTACGAAAAATGAGATCAGAGGCTTAGGAGCCTTGGCTTCAGCCAGGTGTTTGATGGAAGCAATGGGGTACAACTACGTAGAAGCCTTATCCCAAACCAATATCCTTGAAATTAGAGAACAAAAATAAATCACGGGTAGGACTCTTTGTATTGCTTTCACATAATTAATATCGTGACATTGATATGCAAGTGGGTTAGTACTGAGCCAAAAATTGTTGATAGTTTGTGAGCAAACACCCTACATCATTAATTAATTAACATCACATTATCTATCATTTTAGCAAATTTTCCTGACACTACACCGCACCATAACCAATACAAACTTTGTCATTTCCTAGTTCTAGTTACTTTGAGAGTCCTAGTTCTAATTACTCAACCTTTTGTCTGTATACAATTGTTGCATTGCTTTAGCTCATGGCCTGAGCAGAACAGTTAAATAATGATGGAAATGAAAAATGATGAATATATATATATATATATATATATATATATATATATATGTTGTAATTTTTTTCTTATTAGATCCATTATCTTTTGAAATAAAGTAATATCTTAAGTTATTACTTCATGTTTAAGTCAAGAATAAAATCCAAACATTAGTTAAGGATTCAAGTATTGAACTACTTGTACCAATAACTTTTGGTATGAAAAGATTCTATTATAATAATTTTGAGAATTTGAATTTGAATAACAAATTATAAAAGGATTAAGTTCGGAAATTTGTCATACATAGGAAAAAATAATAATTAAGTATAATTTATATTATTCTCTAACTATGTAGTTGAAAAAATATACAGACAGTTGAGATATTACACAATCCATTTATTAGGGAGATTACCGACAGACACAGACTAACACCTACGATAAATACGCAATCCACTTATTAGGAGATTATATTACAGAAACCAGGTATGGTGATCGTAAAAGCTATCCAATTCCTGCTGCACCACAAAAGTCATTATCTACATCGTCATCATTTTCGTATTAATGAGTCCAAGACATCATGCCCATGTTGTAGATATGAACTATGCTAGCTAAAAAAGGATGAAATGTGCGCAACTTCATTCAGCATTCACAAATACATTTAAAAATTTAGCCTGTGAGTTAGTGCTTCAGTGCTTAATGGTAACATCATTCTAACTCATTCATATTTTTAGAAAAAAATAGTTAATTTAGTTTATTACATTAAATCTGTTAATTAATTGAAGTGTCATTTCAAAAGTATCATTTTTATTTTTTTTATCTATTTAATTGTTTCTGATTAATATTTAGAAAGAAAATAATAAAGTAAAAATATGTAAAAAAAAATGATGCATCTAGAAATTAAAAAATGATCTTATAAAATGAGACAAGTAATTTTTTTAAAAAAATCTTATAATTTGAGAAGAAAAAAAACCGTGTCCTAATGATATTTTCATAAAGTTGCACGCAGGATGTTGAAATTGGATCGTATTGGATTGTCCAATTTAACCGTGAATTCAGTATTAGATTATAGTACAATAATTGGAACCATATATATCCACTCCATCATATATGGTCAGCAAATTTGAGCCACTCTCTAACAATAGATGATTGCACGCTGATCAGACATTCCCAATGTAATCCACAAGAACTCACATTGCCAAAAGGGTTAGTCTATCACAAATTTGAATGCTATTAATTCGATCAAATTCAAATTATTACTATGATGAAAGCTTAGTCTAATAATTTCAATTTCGTAATCATAAAGCACTTAAATGATGTCCGATAAAACTAACTGAAAAATTAGTTAAAAGCTAAGAAGAGTTGACAGTTGAAAAAGATTGAAAGTTAAAAAACTAGTTCATTAAGTTATCAAATAATTGAAATTTATAAAATGACATAAAAATAATAAAATTATTATTTCTTTAAAAAGAGTAATTATAAAATTGAATAAATTGATTGAGAGTAAAAATAAAAAATATAAGTTAAAAGTTAACATTTTAAAAAATATTAGAAGTTATTAAAAAAATTATTTATTGAATAATCAAACAAATTTTTCAATTAATAAAAAAATTAAAATTAACTAAAATACCTTCCTAAACACAACTTTAGTCTAACAATAAATTAAGCTTATTATCAACTATTTATACAGAGCAGCAATGGCCCAAGAGATGTAAAGCAAAATAAATATCCTTCTTAAAACGAGCGAGGAATAATAAGATAAATTATGTTATGGACAGAATCAAGCAAATCCAAAGAGAGAGAGCATATAGAACAGGAATTGAACCACCGAAACACTCCATCACTTAATTTGCTCTCCCCACGTTTTATCTCTCGGACAAGAAGGTTAATTGATTGAAATGTATATAAATTATGGTGCAAATAATATATACTGAACCACTACTTTGTGGAGGCATGATCGATGCACGCCCCCATTGGCTAATGACACAAACTACATCATTTTTCTCCTTGACTTTCTTTGTTTTCCATCACTGTTTCGGAATTTGATGAAAGAGACTCTGAATCATAACTAACTGTTATCAGACTCATGATCTGATTCAAAATATAGATTTGGTGCATTATTCTTAGAATATTCTTAATAGTATTCACTATTCAGTATGACTATCGGGTCTGAATGTTGGATGGATCTCAACTGTGAAGAAATATAGTGACCGAAATGTATTCAGAATTATTTCCATGACAATGTCAATGATGTATCAAAGATGAGACTGCTGACTTTGACCAAATTCTGATTAATAGTGAGCGAAATGTAATTTCACGTGGACCGAAGTTTGAGATTTTCTTACCATAATGTAACTCTTCAACATAACTCACTTTTCGTAAGAGGTGAGTATTTGCAAAAGAAATGCTTAAGTTAATAAATATTTCACCGATGACAGGATATATTAAATATTTACTTTTAATAGTGATTTTATAAGAGTACAAGTTGAGCTGAATTATGTGACACACGACCTAATGTCTCTCACAAGCAATATTATCTTGTCTTAGTGCATGTAGTGAAAAAATAACTTTAGGCTGATTTTTTTTTATCTTCTATTAACTAATACATTTTAGAAAAATCTTGTATCTAAGTATTAACTTCAGTTAATCAATACAATTTAGGTTAGTACAACTCTTTGGATCGAAGTAACTCATTCTAACACATTGAGCGTTTTATCAATTTGGAACAGTTTCGAAATTTAGTATTAAGGTTAATTTCATATTTAAATTATTAAAGATATATTTAAATAAACTTCTCTATAAACACTTATAAAAGAAAAAAAACAAATAATTTTCTCTAAAAATTAAAATTAACTTATGCATAATTTAAAATTAGTTTTAGATAAATTAATGTGAGAAAGCTTCTATTAATTAATTTATACATAAGTTAATTTTAATTTTTAGATAAGATTGTTTGATTATTATTTTTTTATTTTCTTCTCTTATGATACTTTGGAGAAATTTATCCAAACATCTCCCAAAAAATTCTAACGGGTAACAAGGAAGCCTACTTCTATTCGTAAAATCCTTCCTATAGAAATTTAAGTTAATGTTTTATGACTTATTCTATGACAAACTAATTAATCACTTAAATAATCTCGTTTTATTACTTTCATGTCACACATACGGGGCCCCTTTCTGATTCTAAATTTTGGATCGCATGGTATATTTGACAATAACAAGAAAAACGACAATAAAGAGCTATTTGGATTTGGCAAGTTGGACTCCAGAAAGCAGAAAAAAAATCATTTTTAAGCACACCCATATTTGGAGAATGAAAAAAAAAAAAAAAGATATGCCTGTCACTGTATGGACCCAAAAAATAAAAAAGCATGCCTTTGCATTTCATGTATCTGGTCTAATGGGTTGTATGCCAGTCTTCTTCAGCAGATTTTAATCTGGTTTTTGGGTATCATTCAGTTTGGACCAGTTATGTTTCGTTAATACATGCACCATATTTAAAATTTTGATTATTTTTTTCGTTAACTTATTAAGAAAAAAGACATAGGCATGATCCCTCTAACACAAAGTGAGACCTAAAATAAAAATTGAGATATATATTTTTTATTTTAAGAAAAAGAATGATATATAAAACCTTTTAGTTAATATGTGACATTTTTTACTTATAATAGCAAATGTAAATAGCTCAAAACCTCAAGCTTTACTTGCTTTTTTCTTGCACCGATCACGATGATAGGTTTGGAGTTCCCTTTTGGCTATCAACTTTCGAGAAACAGATCTTTGGCTGTCACACTAACGCATGAGATATTTTAACCCTGATGACTGAGGACTAATGGTTTTACTGCAACCAGAAGAAGAATTTTTAGACCTGAGTTGGATTAATGGTTATAATTGTATAAATAAAATTACAATTATACTATTTTTTATCTATATTTTTCTTGTCATATACTACATACTTAAAAAAATTCTTCATAATTTTTTTTATGTCAAATATGTAAATTAGTTTAAGCCTCAAAGGTTATCTAATTAGTAAGGATATGACTCATCACACAAAAATGTGAGTTCAAATTTCTTTGTTAATATAAAATATTTATTGGTAGATAATTTATAAGTATATTTATATATATTTTTTGAACCATGAGACTTATTCTATAGTGAGTTCTCGAGATATAATTTATGTGAATTTTTTAAATAAAAAATTATTACACTAGCTATTATGAATACGTTTAAAATTAAATTAAATATTTTTTATTTAGTAATATAAATGAACTCAATCAAATTTAATGAATTATGTTTGAATAATTGATAAAAAGAAATTCAAATTATTTATCTCCGTTTAAGTTTCTTGCAAAATCTTGAACTAGAATTTTCCTACTTTTAATCATGCCTATGAATTCCGGCCGGCAACTTTAATTATGTATTAATTTTTCCTTGCTATAATACAAGAGTTGTATTTATGTGTACAGTTTCCTAGTCTACGAATCACGACTCGATGAGAAGTAAAGAGACAAATTATGAGTCATATCAAAGACAAACACAATGCATGAGAATATTTTATTTCATTTTTTGAGTACAAATATTTTATTTATTTTTTAGTGTTAGGAGATGCAAACAAAACAGATATTCACCTAGCTAGCTTTTGATGTTTGGTGAGGGAAATCCAATCCAAAGCCATATAAGGGCCAAAAATCTCTTATAAGCCATGGTCCTTACTTGCAAATTGCTACTTGTGCTATCCAAATGCAGACCAGTGTTGGGAAGGACCATAACCTATAGTCAATAAATATGAAAGGGCTATGTGCAAGACCTATGAATAATGCAGACTCAATCTCAAAATAACTTATGTGGTTAAGATTTTTTCAGATTAGAGGACAATATAACTAAAATATTTTTATTCTCCTTCTTACTTTTGTAAATGTATTATTAAGTCTTCTACGACAATAATATTTATCATGGGATAAAATTAAAATAAATATTTGAATATCTCATTGAAAACAAAAAATATTAGTCAATTTTTTGTAAAAAAAATCTAAAATTGAAGTCATCTTGGGACGAAAGAAATACTAAGTACCAGTAGTCATGCATACATGACAAAAAGGACACGTTTGGCTTGCAATAGCCGTGGGTCCTCATATCATTCGTCTTCTACAATCAACTTCACAAATCACAAACAATCAATTCCGGCAATGCACGTTCATGTGTTACTACAAGTCACACACACTATGTAAGGATCAGATTTTCCGCATAATCTAGAACACGATGCACTCTATTCTTTTTCTGGAAGGTGATATAAACTAAAACTATTGTTATGGGAGTGCGTTAGCGTACAATACATGGTGGACCACATTTTCCAATTAAAATTGCAAGCTATACACACTTCTTTTTAAAAAATAAAATAAATCTGTTTTGATACTTTAGAACCAATATACTTTCCTAGTTTTGAATTAATTAATTATTTGATATTTGATATAATTGTACTTTTATAGCTATCTGATGATCGAGGAGAAGAAATGAGATATTATATTTAAATTTTGATGATACAAATTAAAGTGGAAGAGGAGTGGATCTATTGAAAACGAAAATTAAGCAGCATTTCCATCATTATTTTTTGTAAAGGGAATGAAACAAGCTACTTGCTTATATGCAAATTCCTAATATTAGTATAGTTGAAAATCATGAGTTTGACAACATTTTCTAATGCAGAGGTAAAATGAGTAATTTGGGACTACAAGAGCTCTAAACTTCTGGATTGTTTCTTATAAAATAGATTAAAGGGATTATTAATTTTACCTTTTTCAAAGATTTATGGGATACAATTAACAAAAATGATTTTATTCATTTCTTGGATGAATTTAACTTAAACAACAAGCTTGTTAGGATCAAATTAAATAATCACCTCATATCCTTGATAGGGGTGTATGTATAAGGAGATTTGAAAAATATTGACAAATAAGTTACAAAAGGTCATATTTGCAATAATCTCTAAAAACTAGAATGTATTCATAAAGGATGGACAATTCTTACAGGACATTTGTTGTAAAAGATGGGATACTTAAGGCAATGAGGTTGTGAATGATGCAAGGCGAAAGATAAAAAAAAAAAAAAAAAGTCGGTATGCTTTGATGTTGACTTTGAGAAGCACATCATTTAATAATGTCAATATCTACTTTACATGACAGATCAAATAAATTTTGGGTTAAAATAGAAACTATGGATCAGAGAATGTATCTCTACTACTAGAGTATCAGTGTTAATAATGTTTAGAGTTTTAAACAAGCAGGTTCAGGCATGGGTTCATGGGCATGATATCATATCAAACAGATTTACCGTAGTGCAAATTAAAGGTGATAAAATCAGCTACTCGATTCGGGCCTCGAGCAAGGCCAAAAAGACTTGATTTGATTTTATTTGATCTTCTAATTTGATGTTCAAACTTTAACTTGTGCGTTTTGTGAGCTATTCTGAATGGTCTACCATTTTCTTCTTTTTTATTGATTTAAAAAAAATAATTAAAGATTGAAATATATTGGTAACTATATTGTTAGTTTCCTACACTTCTCAGTCAACTCACATTTTACTTGAACTCAAAATTAATTAAAGCTTAAAATAAACTCTATACTTTAACGATCCAAACCGGCTCGATTAGACAACCTATTTTGTTACCTTTAGAGCAAATCTTTCGTTTTGTACCCTGTGCATTAATTTTGTGACCTCGATTATTATTGTCAAGGACATGTGAAATCCTTTAAACACCATCCAGACGACTGTCCTGCGTCTAAAGTTTTAGATATTCTTTGAATCAACAACAAACAACAACATTAACAACTATAATTAATAGTATATTAATAAATATTAAGACTGGCAATAAAATGATTTTGGAGCTAAAATCTGTTACCATACTGCGTAATTTTGGAACAATAATTGCCCCACAATCATGAGACCACTTTCCCTTCTAATTTACCTTAAAGAATAAAGAATCACAACCCTTGTTTTCCATCATTATATCTTTATATAAAAAATGTATATGATTTATAAAATAAAAACACTGCAACAGTTGTCACATCTATAACTCTTTATCGTCTTTTTATCTGTTAAATAAAATTGAAAAAGTTGCAACATAAACTGCTGATGAGGACGTGTTAAAAAACTATAAACTTTTAACTACCATCTCCTTATCATGTAAGAAGGTTTTAATTTTTTTTTAAATCTATAAAAGACTATTCTATCATTATGAACATTTATCGAAATGATAAAATTCTTTAAATGGACGTTTTTTTTATTGACAACATTCAAATTCAAAACTTTATCTAAAGAGAATCCCACATGGAGTATTACTTAAACTAAATTAGTAATTACTCGACTACTCACCTCATTAACTGTGTTAATTATTGTCATGATGCTTTTATAGTTGAAAGCTGTGACAATGTACTGATATAAGGCAATTAGGCATCAAATGACTCCTCAATATGCAACCTGGATATCAAAACGTAAAAAACAATTGCAAATATAATAATTTAATAAAGGGGTATAATATAAAAACTTTACACGGGCAAACTTGTTAACAGCCATGATTTCGAATAATTCGCACTCAATGCACCTTGAAGATTACAGTTAAACTCTTTAATTTTATGACTGCTTTCTTACCGTCCAAAATCAGAATAATGATGTCAATTTTGAACAAGATTGATTCATTGATTATGCTCCAAACCCAACATTCAAAGCATTCATTATGTACGTGCAATAAAGAAAAGAGTTAGCCTATAGTTTATAAACAGGTATCTTTAGAGAGCCCCAATTAAGAAATAAAAAAATTATAAAAGATATTACTAACACATCTTCCTCCAATTTTTAATAAAAAAAAATTATAAGTGCAGAATTACCTTTTCCTTTTGAATTTTTTTATAAAAAATAAAGATGTTTTTATTTTACCTGCCATTATTGTCGTAGGCTTTTACTTTTGAGGTAATTTATAAAGCTGAAAGCTGTTAATAAACAGAATCGCCCCAAGGAAAAACAGTAGGATGGGAGGAAAAAAAAAAAAAGGGTTCATAAACAATCGTAGTTTGTACCAACTAACATTGCTAATCCCGTTTTTCACTATCTACCGTTATTCTATATGCACAAAATTACAATATTACTAAAAAAAACAACAACTAACTCTCGCACGTGCAATACTGCACATGCGTTAGAATTCTGTTAGCGAAACATTCTTCTTAAACCTGCACGACGGCGATGGCAACGGCGAACCCGGCAACGACGGCGACGATTTAAGATTCAGAAAGTAACCCCTAATATCGAAGCCACAATTCCGGTCGGAAATCCTATCCGTCGAATCTCCGGCGCCGTCGTCCCGCGTCGGAATGAACGGCGGGCGCACCACCTCCGTCAAAAGCTCCCACCGAACCCCTCGGAAAAACTCGTGCTCCTTGATCTCCACGGCACCGCGCGTGTACCCCAACCGCTTCGTCGGATCCTTCTCCAAAAGCTTCTCAATAAGATCCGTCAACGCCGTTCTCTTTCCCACAAAAACCGGCGGCTTCGTGATAACATTCCGAAACGTTTCCTTGCGATTCTTTCCCTTAAACGGCGTCGTACCGTATAGCATTTCGTAGATTAGTATTCCAAGCGCCCACCAATCGACGGCGAACTCGTGTCCGTCGCCGCGGACGACCTCCGGGGAGACGTATTCTTCCGTGCCGACGAACGAGTTGGATCGTTCGCCGTTGGAGAAACTCGGTTTTCTCCGACTCACCGGGCTGACTCGCGCGGACTTCGCCTTCTTGAGTCCGTTTTTGTTGTTGTTATGGTGAGTCCCGTCCGGCGGGAAGAGGGAGATCCACCGGGAGAAATTCCGGCGGTGTTTCCGGCGAGGTTCGGGAACGTTAGAATTGGGCAAGGGGATAGAAGGAACTTGTGGATTAGGTTTAGGTTTGGGATTGAGTTTGCGGGAGAGGTCAAAATCGGTGAGGGTGATGTGGCCGGTGTTTTGGACGAGGACATTTTCGGGTTTTAGGTCGCGGTAGGCTATGCCCATGGAATGGAGGTGGTCGAGGGCGCAGAGGATTTCGGCGACGTAGAAGCGGATGACGGCAGGGGAGAAGGCGCGGTCGGTTTGGCGGTAGCGGAGGACGTTGAGGTCGCCGCCGGGGCAGTAGGGTAGGGCCCACGCAAGGAACTGTGGGGACTCGAACGTTCCCATGAGGGAAGGGAGGAAAGGGTGGGATAGAGTTGAGAGGACTTGGATTTCCCAACGCGCGCGCCGCTCCGCGTCCAGCTTCGCGTGAACGCACGTTTTGTCCACCACTTTGAGGGCGAAGCGGGTATTGTTGGCGGCCTGTACGAGGAAGACAGTACCCATGCCGCCTTTTCCTAGGACTTTGAGGGGTTTGAGGCTGTCCAAGTCCAGCTCCTGCCACGGGGGAGGAGCTGTTCTTGCTGAATCCATTTGCGAGGAAAGGGAGAGGGATGCTTTTGGAGGTTAGGAATTGGAATGTGCCATTTTTATAGATAGCTTTAGCCTTTTCTTTCTCTTTTAATTCCCCTGCGTTTAGTCACTCTCTTACTCATTTGCATTCATTACATTACCTTTTTTTTTCCTAACCGTTCATTTTGTCAAGAAGGAGAGGTTTGATTAATTAACTCAACATTTTTTCAGAAGATAAATAAAATTTAATTAATAACTGTTTTTATTAATCAACAAACTTAAATATTATTCAAATAATTTAATTTATATTTTTGATTAAGCATCATCTTATCTCACCTCTAAACTAATTATTTCATATTCGACATTGAGTGTGGCTTTATTCTGAACAGAAATACTATTCTACTTTTAACCTTTTACTTCTTTATTTGGTGGGATAAAACCTTTACTTCTAGTCTTTTGTAAAACGGTTCTGTTCAACGCGACTTTTTTTTTTTCTTTCCCTTTCGTCACATTTGTTGTCTCTTTAGTTGTTATTATAAACCTTCTTTTTTCGAAATATGTGTTTTTAACAAGTTCATGAAAGTCAAGTAAAAATGAAATAAAATATACATAATATAAAATACGATGGTGGTAACTTGATGATGATCAAATAATATTTTTTTTATTCAAACCTCTTTTAATAATATGTTTTAGAAGATAAACATTATTTTGTATTGCAGATTTCGTGCAATTGAGGAGATGAAATCACTTCTATAATACTCAAGGTGCGTCGCATTCTTTTAAAACTTTTTAGGGTGGCATGGTATCCAAGTAACATACATAATCCACATAATATATATATATATATATATATATATATATATATATATATATATATATATCCAAAATATGATTTAATATTTGCATGCTGCCAACCATAGAAAATATTCTTAAAAAATTCTCCTTTTATTTGTTCTCATGTTTTATATTTTACTGTTATTTATCCAAACAAAATTGAGTGTTGATAATGGTAATTTGGTAATAGTGCATGTATAGAATATATGCAAAATGAATTGAAATGAATCACAATGGAATTGATTTAATACAACCAGTATTAATATAAGTTGCAAAACAGGATGATCGTTTTCAAGAAGGACTTGATTTTAATTATGATGTACTAATTTCTAAACGCAAGTTAAGCGAATTATGAAGTTGGTTGTCACGGGTTAGAAAACTAATAATATATAACAATTAAAATCTAACTACCAAAAAAAGTATAAAAACAAAAACGTAGGGTTGGTAAAATCAAAACCCTAATTAAGCTCATATCGATCCTCAATATAGAAGAATGTAGATAAATATAAATAAATTAAATTAAAATATTAAAATATTTTTTTATATTGTACATTGCAAAGGTGTGAATACTAGTTTGGGCTCTTGAATTATCCAATCATATTGTTTAATTTTAATAAGACTTTAACGATAAAGAGAAGAAAAACAAATAACAGAAGATGCATTTTTTATTTAATAAATTTTAAAATTTGTAAATAAGATTTTTTATCCTTAATGATAATGATAAATAAATAAACCAAGAACTTGAAAAGAATTAACAAGTATAAGTTTGTGGAGAATGAGGAGCTAGATAAAGCAGGAATGGAGGATGCAGAGACAAGCCTCATTTGTAGAAATCAATGGAATGAAAGGCACACGTGCAAGACGCATAGAGCCAAACAAAATGACAAAACAGATTGGTGTTGCGATTATCACATGGGGCTCCCCTAATCTAAGGGGAACGTGAACGTGCTTCAGTATCATTTCACTACTACTTCTTTGTGCTTGTTTCCTTATAATAAAACTCCTAATTAATTAATTGGCTTAAGAAATTATAAATTTCAATTATTCGAATCTCCATGTGTGCATTACATTTATTAAAGTAACAAATAAATTTTTCCTGTCTTTTGTAATAATCTACCAATTCAATCAATCAGTTTGATGAAATTCGGGGACATACTTTTTAATTTGCTGCAATCGTTTTTGGCAATATATATAGTTTACTTATAAAATACAGTAGGTAGCAGCAGGATCTATATATATCAGCTTCCGCTTCTTATAATTGTTTTTTATACATTAATGCAGCAAAACGGCTAGCTAGGAATTCATTGTTTTGTCTTTTTAGTCGCCCTTTTTATATCTTACTATGCTAATTCTTATACACTTAATTAACACTTTGTTTTCGATTTGAATAATTTTGATCGATTAACCTAGTACGAAATTATATCTTGGAATGCTAATGAACTACTCAGCTATCACGATAAATTTGAAAATAAAATATTTTAGGGTCATTTTTTTTTAACTCCTGTAAATAGGATAATATTTGCTTTTAGTCTTTTCAAAACAAATTGTCTCTTTTTAGTTATTCAATTATAGAAATGCGTCATATGTGATTTTTATTTATATATTTTTATAAAATAGAGAATAAAAGCATGATTTTTTTCATGAAAAAAAAACATATCTGATACAATTTCATAAATGAGGATTAATAGGAGAAAAATTAATTTTAGGAGCCTAAACACGAAATTTATTGTATTTATAGAGATTGAAAATATATTTAATCTAATATTTAATAATCAACCCATTTTTTTGTAAATAATGTTAAATACTATGATCAAATCACGCAAATTAAACGCCAAACTGAATGGCAACAAAAGACAACACTATATATCAATGGAGTTTAACATATTCGATATTTCATTAGGTGGAATTTCCGTGCCAACTGGTACACCACTTCACGGTGACAATTCCAAAATGGTAATCCTTTTAGTATGAAAAGCCACTGATTAATCTGGATTTGCCATTGCCATTGCCATGTTGATGATTTATTAGGTGGGTTGTGAATTAGTGATGGCTTTGTCGAAAGTGTGTGCTTTATGTCAACATAAAAGATAAATTAGAATTAAGCTATGGTTATTAAAAGAGAATTTAATGTCGTAGACAAGTGGAGGACAAAATCATTATGCTTCCTTTGACACATGAATTGAAAAGCTTTTCGTTAGTAAATTTTCCACTTCAAATTGTGGCTTTAAAAAATTAACTTGAAAAACAATTAATTACAAACATTTAATTTTGTCCAAATAATGTAAAAAAATAAATAAGAGAAAAGATAAAATTAAGTTAACAAAATGTTCAATTATCGATTACTTAATTCCAATTTAAAGGTTGAATCCAAAAATGTATTCTCTCTCTTCATTTTGGGGTTATGACCCAAATTATTAGGGGTAAATATAAGTCGGGGGTAGGGTGGTCAATTTATTAGGTGGGTAAATAAAACATAAATTAGGTAGAACATATGTAATTAGATCGAGTTCTTCATTCTTAGTTTTGACATGAATTGATCCCACTTAATTGTATTTGGGTTAAGTTGGGTTGATTTAAGGATATCTTACAAAATGAAAAAAAAGGAAACAAATTAAAGGGATTGAAAAAAAAATGATCAAATTCATTATAAATTCAATACACCATTAGCATATTTTAAGGCTGAGAATGAACAAATCAAAATTAGCTCAAGACTCAATTTAATAATTGATTTGTTGAATTTGATTTACAAATAAGTGAACACACATTTTAGCTCCTTAAATAAATGAGTTGGACTTAAGTTATGTATAATTTGGTCTATATATATAATTAACTTCATTGGATAATTAACTTTTTAAATTAAGTTTTTTTGCATGAAATAAATATATAAATAAAATATATAACATAATCAAAATATTGAATGGAATCGAACTAATGAGTTTAAGTTTTAATCGAATCAATTGAACTCAATTTACTCATTTTCTTACCTAAGTATATCAAATATTAATCAATTACATATACTAACATCATTGTTGTTGAAGACAATAAATGTACTAGTTGTACAAATCATAAAGAAGTAGAGTTTCGTTATGAAGATGAGTAAGGTTTGACAACTATATAATCAATCAACTACCTTATTGAATGAGGAAATAATGGTGCACACTTCATCAATTTTTTCTTATATTTTAATTGAGATTAAAAAAGAGAAAACACAAATTAACATTACATTAGTTTGAGTGAAATTAAACTCAAATCCCTTTAATAAGGTTTTAGGTTTGAGTTGGTCTTATGAAATAAAAAATATGATTGGAGATGAGACTTTATTAACTATAATTAGTCAAATTTTTCAATAAAAATTAGTTATCGATAAAATTAATAAATACTTTATACTTATAACATAATAATAAAAAAAGAACAAACACAATGATAGGTTAAGTGAAGGATCAATAAGCAAAAATGTTGCACCGATCCTTAGTGACCATACTCATTTCAATTAAATTTTGTAGATATTAATTAATTAGCCATACTCATATATTTATCCATTAAACAATTTAATTATTCTATCAATCGTAGATAATTTTTGTGATGATAAAATTGTTAATGCTCTGACAATGACAATATAAAAAGATTTTAGATTATTATCTAATAACAAAAAGTTATATATAATAAATTTATTAATTTTTATAATAATTATTTTAAAATTATATTTATTATAATTTTTAACTGATTGATTGGAAAAATATTTTTTAGATGTATAAAAGTTAAATTCTATTCCATTAGCTATTTCCATATATATATATATACTGCGAGAGAGAAGCACCTTGAGTGGGTGAAGGATCTAAAATAATATTATTGTAAATCTCTTAATTTAAATAGAGTAATAATATATGAATTATTCATAATTTTATACACTATTAACATTTTTTATTTTTCTTTATCCTATTACATCATACATCCTTATTATATTTATGTTTTTTTTTTCTATTTTTATGTGTTGAATAACATATTAGGTTTATCATACTTTTTAAATTTTTTTCCTAAATGAGAAATTACATGTGTACATCAACCCAACTCATTGGGTTAGAAATCAATCTCAATTACAATACATGACTAACTGTTATTCGATGGAATTTTATTACAATAAAAATTAAACATAATTTTTTTTATTAAATAAATTATTTTCACTCTTTGAATATAAAGATTGTCTTATACCATTGTCTGAATCATTTTGTGTTAAACATGTTCCATTTAAATGTAAACAACCTTTTTTTATCAAATAAGAAAGAGAATTAGTCACTTATTCAGAAAATGCTCGAAAAAGATTAACCCGGATATCAATTAGAAAAGACAAAATAAACACGAAGGTACAGACATGCAGTGAAGATGCATGGATGGTGCATTGTTGGAGTTATTGAATGCTTGGACACACACTGTTTGATGCTAACAATTCAGACGCATGTGTTCCTGTAGTGTGCTCCGGCCTAGCTAGCTGCCACGGTACTCCCTTCAAAACGACTTAAACCCTAATTGTCCACTGTCCATAATCTTGGGCCAAAGCTACCCCGTTACTGGGTCCCCTCGATAGGACTGTGTCCAAAATAAATTTTGATTTGCAACAATATATTTAAGATTGTGGGATCATTTTGGAAGCTTTGCATTACTCATGGGTAGAGCCAGTAAAACAAAAAATTAGTCCAAAAATAATTTTTAAAATAAATTTTTTACTTTAAATATGTTAGGTCTTTTTATTAACATATGTGATTTTTTTTAATGTATAAGATCTTTTTTACTTTATAAGTATTAACAATAAATAATTTTTTGTTGGTGAATTTAAAACTTAAGTTTTAAGTGTTTTATTATTAGACTGATCCTCTCATTAGTTGGATGCCGTGAAACTTTAATTACACATTCACATAGAGAAGGCAACATGCATGAGTAAGTGTATTTAGGCGAGCATATTTGTAAAATTGATTTAAAATAAAATTGGTTTTATGTAGAATTGATTTTGAAATGACTAGATTTATGTTAAGAATATTTTAATTAAAAACAAGTTAGTAGGAAAATTTAGCAAAAAAAATAAAATTGGTTCAATGGAAAAGTTATTTAGCACATATTTGATTTTGTGTTTCATTTATTTGGATTTTAGTGAGGACGAGGCTACAATTTAGTAAAAGAAAAATTGATTTAATGTAAAAGTTACTTCACACACGTTATTTTATTCAATTGATGTAATTTTAATTTTATTTTGAAAGGTTGATGTAATTTTAATAATTAACGTGCATATTCAATATGAAAACATACACATGACATACTAAATTTAGTTTAACTCAAAATCAACTATCAATTTAAAATAAACTTCTCAACATATATAGAATTGAGTATTCAATATTTGTCTAAAATTATGTTAATTAGTTTTTAACGTGATTTTGAATGATCCCACGTAAATCCATATATATATATATATATATATATATATATATATATATATATATATATATATATATATATATATCCATGAAAAGAAAAAGGTACTCAAGGCCAATATAGCCTATTCATCTATTCTTTTTCTTTTATATATATATTACAGGTTTTCTTAATTTTCACATATTCTCTGGTAACATGATATTCTAGATCTCCTTTTCTAAATGAATATTTTAACGTGTTAATTATATTTGTGACACAATGAATTGGATTAACCAATATACTGAAAACTAAATAATAATTGGCTAACTAATTAATTATCCATTACGTACTGCCTATTATCATTTACATATCATCAGCTTCTCAATCTATTAATTTGCGATGTATATTTTTCTTAACAGTTAGTGGTAATCACGTGTAAATCTTGAGGGATTGATAAATCTATTATTGTAATGCCTATAAATCTTGGATATATCTCAAGAATCTTTGATGTCGTATTGAATAATGATGATTAGGTTATATATCTCTCATATATAACAGACAGTGCATTATATTATTAATTACAAATGTAGCATCATTTGATTGATAGGATAGGTTCTTAGCGTCCTAGCTACTTTCTAAACTTTCTTTACCTGATTCATTAATTAAATTCATTTTTCATCTTCTTGAATACATTAAATTAATTGTAACTATTAATTACCTGACCTGATTCATATTAAAATTAGTTGATTGTATCAGTATAAACAATTTAAAGCAAGCCACCATATGATATGTACGTCATGTTAACAAATTAAGTATATTCTTATTCATAATTATATAAATTAAACTTTATATAAGAACGCAAAGAGATTCTGTTTGTGAAAAGTAATTTACGATATTAATCTAATAAAGTGTCTTTAAATATAATTGGTTGGCAAAAACTAACTGTTTTAATTTTAAGGAGTTCTGTTAAAAAAAAAAACTCTAACGAGTTGGTGGATAAAGCAAGATAAAATTTTGTTGACAGATACAAATTCAAACCTAACACTTTTTTTAGCATAGAAGCTTTCTTTGCCTTGAGCTGTTGTACCATCCTTTTTTCCTAAATTAGTTTTTGTTATGCTTGGGGTAATTACAAAAATACTACGGCTTTACAAAGCGCTCGAAAACAACTCCCCTACCATTCTCTGCCAGAATCAAACCCAAAGGAGGAGAGAAAGTATCAACAACAGAAATCACAAAATTGACCCTATGATCCAAATTTGCCAGAAAATCCACTGCTCTATTGGCTTCCCTAAATTAGTTTTCTATACCCAGCACAATTCTTTAGATTTTCATTTTTTTTAATGGAAGCTGCCCTAATGGGCTAGATTAAAGTAAAACAGGTGGCTTTTAGTTTGTTTATTAGAAAGCTAACCAAGTTGTCATGTGATATTGTAGGGCGATCTGTGGGAGCTTAGTCCTACTAGCAATTAGCCAAATGCTATTAATTATTGCAATTAAAAGTTGAAAGCTAGAAAATACCACAATGAACACATAAAGCAAACCGGAATATATATCCGTGAGATAAGAAAAATGGCTATATATGGATTTAGGTGCCACAAGTATGCAACCTAAGGAACTAGCTCTTTGGAAAAGAACCCCACAACTAAAACCCCATATAATACAACTTTAGGTTACATGAGATCTTTGTATACTATTTTATTTTTGGCCTACCTTTTGAGCTCATATATGTTGGAGACACTATAACCCCACTCCAAATTTTGAAACATAACTTTACATTACCTTTGAAGTTTCACCATATGCTTTCCTGTCGTTCATCATTCGCTTGGAGAAAATATAAGCTTCCACCTAAGCTCAAGTAAAGGAAAGAAAAAAAAAAAAATGTACCAGTAGTAATTATATTCCTCCACCCATGTCAAAGTTTGGAACATATGTGTACTTTAAAGAGAAAAGCTCTTTACACTTTGTTGATGGCTTGATGCCATTGTCGGCCATGATCCAACCACCCAAAAGAATTCCTTAGAAAAATAAATTCTTTTGGAGGTGTTAATGGGAATTCCATTTAAATCAAGTCTACAAGATAATTAGGAAAAAAAATATGGTCTTTGGGATTGGGAGCTTGATATTTAGGTGGAGGAATGATGAAAAATGCTAATTTACTATTCATTATATATTCTTCTTGAGTATTAAAAAAACTCGTGTTTGCTAGTTTCACACTTTCAGCTACTTTTCTACCGATAGAACAAGCACAATCGAGCTTTTTTTTTTAAAATAAATAATTGAGCTTCCATTAAGCTTAATGTTTTTGCTTTGTGTAGGACAAAAATTTATGCATGTGTAGTCATCCACATTCTATGGTCTTTAGCAATGAACACAATATACATTTAATAAGATCTTATAAATAGAGAATTTGATTTCTTACTTCAGCTTGTTCATGTAGATAAACAGCAAAGAGCGCTTGCTCTTTTTTTTTTTTTTTAATAGTGGGTGAGTGGGGATTAGCATTTACATTAGCCGTATATAGCTTTGCTGTAAAAAAAAAAAAAATAGCAGTATATAGCTTGGTACATGCATGACTTCGATATGGTGACTTAACGAGAAATTATTTTATATGACAAATCTCTACAATTTTATATTTTTGCAATATAAAAAGAAAAGAGAGCAAAATATGAGATAAAATGATCGGGTGAAATGATAAATATATGAGAAAGAATATTAATCATCATCCATTAATTATATGATTACTCATGCTATTTTCATATTTTTGTAAGGCCTGCTTGCACACGGGTTGTTATCATTGAACCTTAACTCAAGTTTTTATTTTTCTTTCATAAAGTTAGCCCCTAAGTTTTCATCAGAATCAATTATGACCTTTGGATCAAATTCTGTAGCAGGAGCATTTAGTGGGCCTAATTCTCTATCATTTTTGTCAGAAAAAGGAAAGAATGACAGAACTCCGTTATTTCAGAATCATATTGATGGTATGCATTTGTATGAGTGATGGTTGCATCCACCTGGAAGCCTCAGCTGCATTTCATCATGGAGAAGATGCAAACCAATTAAGGCTGCTTTATACGTTGCCATAGCATAGCCGTAAATAGTTGAAGTTTTGATTTTCCATTCTGTATTGTGTTCAGCTTTTTTTTATTCTTCCGGGTTCAGTCTCTTTGTTATATATTGTTGCTATTGATGGCATAAACAAATTTCAAAGTACAGTATCATTGCAAAGTGGTTGCGGAGATCGCAAATGGTGAGAGGCATAATGAAACTATATATATATATATTAATCAAAATTATTTATTACTTTATTCATATATTAAAATTGGCATATTATAAATTCTTTAAAATACAATAAAATATAAATTATTTGATATAATTTAATGGTTAAATCAATAAAAAAATACATTTTATATCAAATTATTAAACAATGTTGTTCTGAAAACTAGAAGTTTTGTACTGCATTATCATGAGAAGTTGTTGATCCTACAATAAGATGTTTTTAATAATAAGAGTATATGTCCTCCTTTAAAGCTAGCTATACGGACATGGAGTGGAAGCAAAGGAGGATAAGATAAGAATAAGGCTTTTTTTTCTGATTTTTTTATTTTGTTATGAAAGGGTTTTGTATACTGTATCCTACCTTGTGCTAGCTAGCTTCCATCTCATAAAATAACTTTTTATGTTCAAATAATTTGGAAATTAAATCCTCTCACAAGTGCGAGTGCTCAGGCACCTATCCAAACCATTTTAAATTGGTAAACTGATTTTAAAAAAATAAAAAATTGAACTGTTTTTGTAAAAAAAAAAAAATACTTTTTTATTATTTATATTTGATTTAGTATGGTTTTCAGCTTTTATATTTATAACCGAACTAAACTATAAAATTTTTAAATTAATATTGGTTTTTATTGTACAGTCAAATAAAGTTTAAATTATTTTGACTTCTACTTTGTAATTTATATCAAGTTGTGATTTTTAATTGAAAATTTTTTCTTTTATATTTGTTATGTATTTTAGAAATGTTATTCCTTAACTGAGAAACTAGTCACTAAAAATTCATCTATTAGTTTAAAACTCTATTACCCTACTCTAATTAAGATTTCATTTATTCGTTAACTAAACAATAAAGGACTGTCCCTTAAAAATAAGATAAAAATAAAAATCGTGCAATTCACAAACTGCAAAATTAGAGCATATTAAATTGGTTTGAATTTGGTATTGTTGTTAAACTAATCCAAACTTTGCTGCAAGTTTTTTACAATCAAATCAGATGATTTATTTTTCTCAAATCGAGAAGATGGAAACGCAAACGCTCCTACTTAAAATTAATCACAAGTGCATATATGTCCAGTGAGGACAATATTATACGAGTCAAAAGTACATGATTGCCTAAGGAAAATGGTTTTACCTCACTGTATCTTTTAAATCGTAACTGAACTCACAATGTTTTTGAGTGAGTGATTGCTAGTTGTTACTAAAAGAAAAATTCTATTTAATTTACTCAGATAGAAAGTCAATATACACTTCATGGGTACACACACAAAATATCATGCAGAGCCAAACTCTTTTTAATTATTTGGGGGTGGGGTGGGGTCCAGTTGGGAGTGGATCATAAGGATAAGTAAATGTAATAGAGTATAAATGATTTTTTTAGTTGGGTCAGATACCAATAACATGCCTATTTTCTAACTCATTAAGTTACATATTAAACTCTTGGTAATGTATGATCATAGATAGTTTTAAAAAAATTTACATACTAAAAAAATTAAACATAATTTTTTTTGTTAAATAAATATTTTTTCACATGTGAATATAATAAAACTTTATATCTCCGCCAAAAGCTATGAATTAGAATATATATGAATTTTAAATTTAGTAAGAAAATATTATAAAACTAATAAATTTTTAATTGATATTTTAACGTGTGCAATGGGTATATATTAAAGAATGTTAAATATAATAAATTATATTATCCTATATATTATAAATAACAGTTTAAACGACACACTACTTTTCATTATTTTAAAATATTACACTCTTCTTTTCATATTGTCCATTAGTATACCCTAAATTTCTACCGTAATTACAACTGAAAGCCATTTTAGAGTATTTTCATATAGTAGGTTTTAATGCATATTTAATTACATTATGGTACTTTATGCAAAATAAACGTACATGATGATCATTTTAAAGAGCTTCTTTTTCTTTTTGTCGTTATTGATCATGGCTGGCTTATCTCATGGTAGCGGCTCTGCCCAACAACAAATAGGATTGTTAAGGAAATACTATTCCTATTCCAATAGATTAATTATGCAGCATTCTTCTTCCCTAGGATGTCTAATAATTGAGATAATGGTATGAAAGAGAATTCCACTTTTCAAATTGTGAGTTCTAATTCTAACTTATAATACAGGACTATAGTGATAGATGTTGATGGAAAAGGGAAGGAAATGGAAATTACTCCGTGAAATCAGCTTATTCAATCGTGAAGGAGGAAATTTTGACAGAACACGGATCTTTTAAGTTGTTGTGGAACAAGTGTGTGCGGCTGAAAGTAAAGTTATTTGCTTGGAAAGATTTGTTGCAGAGAATACCAGAAAGCTGAGTAAATCTGCATCCATTGTTTTAGTGCAGTGGAATGAATCCAGCATATTTTCTGAGTGAGGAGCTTCAATAAATATATAGAGAGAATTAATTAATGATTAAAGTGGATTGGAATTAATATAGCTATGCTAGTCAACATGGATTGATCTCATATTCAGCAATTCCATGGATTAATTGAGAGAGACAAAGAACAGATAGCAAATTGTGGAATGTCAATGTGACTTGCTAGAGGGAGATTTAAGGTGAGTTGAATGATCAAGGGAGAAGGAAAGGAAGTAAATAGCAAATTGTGGAATGTCAATGTGACTTGCTAACAAAAATTAATATTTTAACAACTAACATTTATCAATAAAAAAAAGCTGTGACTTGCTATAGTTAGGAATTAACAAGGCTCTATTTTAAAGATTCATAATCTGAGTGGAGCTAATTTAAACTAAGGTCGTGGTCTTGGGTTAAAATGTAAACCATCCGAGATTTCAGTATCCCCATAGTATGCTGGCATGTGAATCTATTATGGGTGTATTGCTAGCTTATAGATACATGTTCTAGCCATTATGACATCTTTTCGTTGATTTGGCCATTATAACAATTACATGGAAATCATTTTACATGCATCAGGCAAATATAAAGTTTATTTGATGATTGAAGAGAGAAGAAATAAGACAAGAAAAAAAGTCAATAAATTCGAATCTTTTCCATTAACATTCTAACAAAAATTAATAATTAATATTTTTCAATAAAAAATTATGCATCAGGCTTAGGTGTTTAGTGCAGGATGGTTGTCTAAATTATTTTTGTATAGAAGGCATTTAGTTATTCGTTTTCATGATGTGGAGGATCTGTTTATGGTGCAACAGGAGAGGTTGGCTCGGAACATATTTAAGGTGTCCACTTCTAATTTTGAGTATACTGGTACTCAATGCTTTAATATATTATATATTTCTTTTCTTATATACATAGAAGAATGTCTCATCTACTATCATGCTAGATATAAATGATTATATAAAAAATTAAGATAAAATTGTCTTAATTCATCCTATAAACATGCACCCATAGAGGTTGGTTCATTGGGATCACAAGGATAGAGTGTCCTTTACTTGGGGAGACTAGTCGTCATGAGGTTAATTATTGCAAGCACTTCAAATTTCCCTTTGAAATCAATGCCATAGCATCCTCACACCTCCAGACTGGTAAACGATTCAAGTTGAAGACCTTACAATTGCGAATTTACTTAATGAGACTAGAAATGTAATTTTGCATTTGATTAAAAAGATGAATATATTCAGATAGATTGGCTCAGTCCATCATTTATCATGTGGTGCTTGAGGAAACCAAGGTTGATGATTGATGTCAGAATCTAGCCGGAGATTTGGTTTTGGATAAGGTTTAGATATGCGGAGGCTTCCCAATGTGGTCGATGAGTATCATGAGATTTGGTTTCCAATTAACAACCTAATTCAGGGAAAATTCAGTAATTTTAATTAGGTAAATATTAATAAGTGTCCTTAATGTATTGGTTAATGAATTAAAAGAAAAAATTATTTCTATTGAGATATATAAAATTATGTTGTTGATAAAATATTTTCTATTTTTTTTTTTATAATTTTTACAATAAATATTTTTTTAATTTCTTAACTAATATCTTAAAGTCATTAGTTAATCAAACCCTTTTAATTAAAGTAATAAAATATTATAATTATTTTCTGCTCGTTAGTTGCAAATACTAATCAATGTATTTTAATTAAGTTCATAACTTTTTAAGCAAATAACAAAATATAAAAATAAATACACCATAGAACCTCAAACATATTTATAGCGTGTTTGAATTACAAACAAAAATTAATTTTATCTATCAAATTATTGTAATAGCAAAAAAATAAATAAAAATAACTATTTATTATTTTATCTTCGTCATGAAAATGTAATTGATTGTTTTTCTTCATGAAATTAATCCAAATACACCATTAAACTTATAAAGGATCATTCATTCCTATGTTCATCTTTGTAAAGGATAAATGAATGTAGAACACCGAAACTTGGGATCTTCATATGGTTTACTATCTTCATATCATGGTCACTCTGTACGGAATTTTGTGTTATTTTCAGAAATGAATCTTGGGATTTTTTGCGTCTAGATAACTTGATCAAAGTGACGTCATGGAACTTGTTTTCTATGAGATGAAGTGATATCGTTAAGTTTTCAGATTGGTGAAGAAATCCTCCAAGTTGTATTTAGATCAGATGTGTGGTTAGTTTTCATGTAAAGGATTCAGCAGTTTAGATAGAGTTTGGTTTAGGTACGTAGATCGGTGTATTTCTTGTAATATTTTATTATAATTTTGATTATGAAAAAATGTAGAACACCGAAGCAATCATACTAAAATTTTAGTTTTTTAATTAATTTACTTTAGTATATTTTGAATAACTACGATACCTTAATATTAATATTTAAACAAATTATATTAGAATAATTAAACAAATTATATTGACATTTCCTATTTTTTTAATTACACATAAACTCTTTTTTAGTTATTGGCAAATTTATTAAATTCTGATAATTTTTTATTCCTTGTATCATCGTGTGAGTAACCAGTATATCATGGGAAATAAAATTGGAAATATTCATTGTTGAGTCAATAAGTATTTTGGGCCTGATTTTTGCCAATGATTAAAGATAATAAATTGGCTCTAGTTTGCAGCCTTTTTTAAGACAGTAGTTCCAGGCTTTTAGTCTTTTCCTTTTAGGTCCAAAGGCTTTCAATATCTAATTGTATGTTCAAACTTTTAGGCTAATTCAGTTTTGAAGTAAGCCGAAGCCCATAGTTCTCCTGTCCTTGTCAACGAGTAATTTGGGCTTGTCTTCTGGCCTTTACTATGGGAGTTGCTATTTGCCCCATTCCATTTGCTATTGACCCATACTAAGGCAATGATTCTTTTTCATTCTCAAAATATCCTTCGCACGGAATCATAATTACATTGCAGGTCATGCACAACAACAAATCTCCGCATTGACATGAACTCCATAATGCAATGAAGAAACCATAAACTCTAACTCTAACAACAAATGAATCATTTCTTCCTTTTCCACACAAAAGTTCCAAAGAGTTAAACTTAACAACCAACGCCAATTGATAGAGAATGAGTGACTATAGCAATATCACCCAAATCTATAGAACCATGTATAACATAGAATCTCCCTTTGCTAATCTCCAAGACTCCACCTTCACTAGTGTACTTGTACCTTTTGAATCAAGAGTACACAAAGAGATAAGACTTTTTTTCACATCAAGAACATGCATAACATCACCAAGTGTACGAATAACTCCATCAAACATCTTAATTTGGACTATCCCAGTACCAGTTATCATGCATGACGCATTATTACCCATCACCATAGTATCTTTGGGCACTAATTCATATGTCGCGAACCAATCCCGATTAGGAGTCACATGAAACATACAACTAGAGTCTAGAATCCATTCATCACCGACTCTCGTGTTGCCATCAAAAGTAATTAGTAGGTCTCCATCAATGTGGTCTGTCTCCACAATATCAGCTTCACATAATCTAGGTCACTAAAGTGGGCCCTCTCAATAATTTCTTGAGTGTCTACTACTCCCTCCATTCCAAAATATAAGTCTTTTTAGAGATAAAAGTTTGTTTCAAAATATAAGTTGTTTTAGAAAACCAATGAAGCATTAAATACATTTTTCCAAGAATACCCTTAACCATTATTAAGAGTGTTATTCTCAAGTTTCATAACTTTAGTTTCTAAAGGAACACTTATTTACCATTTCTGAGTATATATTAATTACAGGATTCCAACTAAGACTAACATTTCCAATATTTACCCCAAAGTACATAATAGTTGCACTGGTAAATTTGTCTTGATGTGGATTACTCACAAAACAATGACATATTATTATAAAAGGTTGAGAAGTTTGTTTTTTTCAAAAGCAACGAAGAATGTCAAAGACACTATATTTTTAGAAATAATAAAAGATTCCATGGATTTGGAGACAATTTAAGGTGATGATGTACAAGATGGTGAAGACTCTACATTTTCAAAAATAGTTTATGTTGAGATTGTTAAAGATTCTATGGATACAAAAGATGACGAAGACTTTATATTGTCAAAGATAGTTCAAGATTCCATGGATTTAGAGGTGGTTCAAGACTCAATAGATGCAGAAGATGAAGACTTCATTGATGTCACATCAAAACAAAAGCTAGTATTTGATATAGATTTAAATCTTCCTACAAATTGTGGATTTGATTGGAACAAATTTCCGAATGATGATGATGAAAGTTCAAATGAAAAGGACCTTAAAACGGAAGTAAGGGCTATGATGAAGATTTATCTTCCAAAGTTTTATTAAATATGCAGAGATAACTTAAGAATGGCTTATGGTATAGGGTTTCTTGGTAAGAATTTGTCTTTTTAGAGGATTAATCGTTTCGTATTTCTTAGTAGTGATTTTTTTTATGCAATAGATTTTGGTAGCTTGATAAATGGGAATACGTGGAGTCAAACACATTTTTTTTTTGCTTTTTTTCTTTACTAATTTAGTATCCACATGATACGCGTTAATAGTAATTATAATATTTGCAGCACAATTATAATTATAATATTCATTGGTACCGAAATTGCAGCACAATTATAATTATAATATTCATTGGAACGAAATTACATCATTGCAAGGTGGAAATGAAATTGATTGAACCCTAAAAAATTTAAATTTATATAATTAAATGTCTGATAAAAATGAAAGTTAATTTAAACAGCGAAAAATATCTTGCACTAGTGCAGAATCACATTTCAATTGTATAGGCAATTGATTTTCACTTTCTAACATCACTTTCTTCAAATGTGGAATCCTGTGGTTATTGGAACTTGTTACTTTCATAATTTCAATCATACAAGATTGCAATGTTAAAAATATGTGATTTGACTTTATAGTTGAAAATTCTTCAAAGGATCTTTCAACCACACATATTAGCTCATTAATAGATTTAGGTGCATCCTTATATTGTAAGGATTGGATTGCATTGAAAAAATCAAGATCTAAAACATTTAAATATGGAGAATTCGATGGTTGACACATCAAACGAATATCGAATCCATCTTGTGATGCCACTCGACAAAATTCTTCATGTTGAGAATCAATGTGTGTTCTAGCATTGTCTTGTTGAATGAATATTGGAGAACCAATTTCTTCTCTGGGGCATTTTTCCTTGATGGCAAGTAAGACTTTCTTAATTAAAAATGTTCGGATAACTTCTTTTTTAACTGAATGTATTAGTTAGGTCTCAAGTGTGCCTACAGTCCTCACTACTAAAAAAACATGTTTTCACGACGGTTTTCTAACACATTTAAAGACATAGTTTTGAATCGTCTTTGAAGCCAACGTTGTTGAAAATCAAGACTTTCTACGAAGGTTCTTAAAAAATCTTTTTAGAAAAGTTACCATTGTAAGACGGTTTTCATGGTTTTATGTTGATAATCGTCTTAGAATATTTAAAAAAACAATAAAAAATGAGAATTCTAAGACGATTTTTCAAAAATTGGGAAAACTGTCTTAGAAAATAGGCTTTCTAAGATGATTTTTATTGTCTTAGAATCCTCGTTTTTTTTAAAATAAAAAATTTAAGAATTCGAAGACGATTGTCAAAGAACCGTCTTAGAATGTAGACTTTCTAAGACCATTTGAAAAAAAAATTTGTTTTGTGGTAAATTTTGTGAACTCAAGCAAGTCGAATACCCAACATGACTTTCACAAAATTTATTCACGTCATTAAAACACCGCCAAGCAAGTCGGAGACTCAGCATGGAGTGCAAAGAACGTAAGCATGTACTAAAGAATGCTAATGCGAATTTGCAAAAATAAATAAATAATGGTTATAGTGCTATGAAATCAAATAAATAGAATGAAAATAAAAAAGGATAAAATAGAAGTGACAAGTACACTTAGTAATTAAGGATGCAGGATTGAAACATGGGGAAAAAAAGATGAATAATAAGATATTTACACAACATTATTAATTAAACTAACTAACTAAACAATGATAAAAAAATCACATTGAAAAATAAAATAAACGATAGAGAAAATAAAGAAATAAAATAAAATAAAGAACTATCTACTAATATATATAAATATTTTTATTTTTCTTTTTTTGTCAAAGTCAAAGAATTGACTTTGACTTAGTCAACACTGACAGAGTGCTGACATGACAAGCCTAGTCAACTGACGGAGTGCTAATATGATAGGTCTAGTCACCAATTTAAGTGGCAGGGGTGCATATATAATGGAGGTGGTGTAACCATCAGTATTTATTTATTTTAGACTTTGCATCAAAAAATGGACTAGGCTTGATAATTGGTAATTATAATTATATTTTGGGGTTAAATTATATAGGAATTTATAATTTTTCCTTTTTGAACAAATAATTATTAAATTAACATCATTTAAGTTTTTGTGCAGAGAGTATTAAACCTAATGAATATATGATGCTTAGTGAGTAAAACAAAACAAAAAAACAGGATAAGGAAGGTAGAAATAATTAATGAAAGCGAGCTAATTAAGGAAAGTAGGGTTAATTAAGGAAAATAAGATTAATTAAGGAAAATAGGCTAATTAAGAAAAGTAGAATAATTAAGGAAAACAAACAAATTAAGGAAAGTATGGCTAATTCAGGAAAGTAAAGGTGAACTTAGTGCAAGAAGTCTGCTACCTATAAAAGAAGAAAAGAAAAGAAGGAAAAGACATACCGAAATTCCAAGAGAATATAATTCCTTATAGGAGGCAAAGGCTAGAAGAAGGAGAAACAAGTATTAGGAGTCATTCCTTCCCTCCATTCCCTTTCTTATTTTTTCCCCATTTACTAAATATTTCCCTCTTATAATTGTAAAACCTCCATGATAATAAGAGCTTATACCTCCTTTGTTGGGAATTTGACAGCCAACAGGAGGAAAAATCGCAAAATCCGATCCAATTTATCGTAATTGATTAGTTAACATGTTGGTTAACTTGATATAAATTTTATTCCTATCTATTTATGAATATTACATTTGCATTAACATTTTATGTGCTTAATATTATTGACTGTGGCTTGATCACCCATTTGCATGGTAAGATTTAGGGATAATTGATAACGGCTAAATATGAGTTATTTTGATAATAAAAATATATTGAAAATATCTTTAAAAATATTTATTTAGCAGTTATCTTTGACTTAAATATTAAGATATGATATTTTTCTTATTTATGACTTGCAGATATGAAAAGGAGAGATTAGAGATTAAAAGAGAAAAAGATTGAAAAAATATCCAAAATATCAGGAAGTATCAGGAAGATATGATTAAAAGCAAAACAAATCCAAAAAATATCAAAAAAATATCACTGAAATTTTTTTTTAACATTAGGCCCAAGCCCATTCCAACAACTATAAAAAGAGAGTCAAGGAGGAGAATCACAACAACATAGAACCCCTTCTTTTAGGGTTTCATTTACTCCCTTTCTTTCTTTCATCCCTTTTATCCCATTAGTTCTTATACCTCATCCATTTTAAAGCCCTCAATGGCCATGAGTAACTGACAGGCCTAAAAGCCAAGCGATATAAAAAGAGAGTCAAGGAGGAGAATCACAACAACACAGAACCCCCTCTTTTAGGGGTTTCATTTACTCCCTTTCTTTCATCCCTTTTATCTCATCAGTTCTTATACCTCATCCATTTTAAAGCCCTCAATGGCCATGAGTAACTGACAGGCCTAAAAGCCAAGCGATGTATGATGTACTCATTATTTATTTATCAATGCAAAGGTGTTTTCTATTCTATTATCTTTCTTACTTTTATCTTGCCTTATTCATTTTTAATTCTATTAGGGGTTAGACGCTCGGGAGAGGGTAACTTCTAAATAAGATTTAAAGAAGATATGCATGCATTGGTTTTAGGGGTTAGACCCTCGGGAGAGGGTAACTTCTAATAGAACAAAAAGAAATGATTTCATAAGAAAATAATTACTAGGAATAGAGTGATAATTTTATGCCCATGCATTCTTGCAAACATCTAGAATTCATACTTCATGCATTTTATTTGTTGAGTCTTTGCAAAGGAATTTAGAAGATAGATAAATAAAATAGGCTTGTCATCGTGAGGAATCAAGGGCAAGTGATTGAACAGTTGTGGGTAGAATAGAATTACCTAAATTCATAAAGAAAACTCATAAACTCATACATCCTAGGCAAACAAGGTAGGCCAGGTCCCAACCTTATCAAATTCTGATTTTATTTTATTTTTATCTTCTATTTTTATCTTTTACTTTTCTTATCTTTTATCTTCTATTTTCTTTTATTTTTATCATATCTTAATTTAAATATTTTATCTTCTCTATCTTCTATTTTTATCTTTAAATCTTTTATCCTTTCTTTTAAATCTTTATCTAAACAAAGTCTCTTTGAATTCGACACTCGGACTTCCGAGTACTTTATTATTTGTGACAATTTGGTACACTTGTCAACGAGTTAATAGTAACATTGGAAAACATTATTTTCTAATAGAATTGAGAAATTGTATCTAAATAAAGTCATCACTAGGGATAGGTTGATATTTGTTTAGTCTGTTGTACATCTCTATTCTTAATGCAATTTACTATTTTAACTCTACAAAGGAATAGGTTCTTTCATGTCAGAGACCAAAGTTAAAGTATACTAGTAGATGCAGGTGTAAATTGAAATAATTATAAATAGAGAAATTATTAACATTACATCAAAAAGTAGTTCTGATAGGCTAAATTTCCAACATTCTCATCTTCTGAATTTTCTTTTACAATAATATTGGATTTTCTCATCTTTTTTGTTTTTAATTAATTCAAATTCTTTTTTAATTTCTCCTCTTGTTTGATTTAATTTTCTGTCAATTTAAATTATTATTTTTCTCATAATCTTTTCAAGTTAATTTTCTTTAACTTCTTTTATATAAAATATTCATCTACGTAAGTACAAACAAAGTCTCTGTGGATTCGATACTCAAATTTCTATTTTAACTTTACTATTTGGGACACATTAGTGCACTTGACAATCCATTAACAAGGCTCAAAATGAAAGAATGTGCATGTGTTAAAAAAAGGGGTGCAAATAACATGTTTATTTTATTTGACTTCGCAAAAACGGGTTAGGCCTAAAATGAAGGAAGGTGTATGTGTTAAAGAAAGGGTGTAAATAACAATGTTGTTTTTTTGGGCTAGGGTTGAAATCAGGTCAGGGCGATCCGACCCAACGTGCAATTAGGCAACAGGGTTGGAAAATCCTAGATGCCTAACTCCCCAAAACGATGCCAAGGTGCTCACCGACGAGAGTAAATGAACTAAAAAGCTGACCATAAAAAGGAAAAGAATGAAAAGAACAAGAGAGAGAGAAGAATAAGAGGAAAATAGAGTGCAAAGGAAAGAAGAAAAAAGCAAGGAAGACGAGACAATCAAGAATGAGGGATACCTGGAAACCCCCTCTCCCTTCTCTAATGGCGGTGCCAAGTGTTGGTTTTTCGTTGGTCAATTCTCTGTCCTTAGGATTCGTGCTGATTCTCTATGCATAGACTTTTCTCTTTTATGCATTGTGCTCTCCTCTTGACTTAATGAGTTGTCCTTGAGAGCCCAATAGGTTATACAGTGTACATTTATTCTTCTTTTTTTCACGTTTTTTTTTTCTTTTCTTCTTTTTTTTTTGTCTTTTTTTCCTCTTTTTTTTAGTGTTGCTTTTTCATTTTTTCATTTTTTTAATAATTTTTTTGTTCTCTTTTCTTTTTTTTTTCTTAATACTTTTTTTGCTTTTTCTTTTCTTTATTTCTCTTTTTTTGTTCTTTTCTTTCTTTTTTTTGGGAGGCCCGGACAAAATTAAGGTCTGACCGTACCAAAATGCATATATAGGTGTTTTGTTCATTGAACTTTATTTCAAAATCAACATATGGCTGAATGTTTTAGTCAAATGAAAATTGATTTACTGGTGGAGTGTTTGGAATAGTGTTGAGATCAATAGAAAAACTTTCTGGTACACCCCTATTTAATTTTGGCAATAGATGATGGGATTCTTTGGCACTTTTGGGTTGAGGATCTTCATTATCAATTTCTAGATGAGTGAATTGAGCATTCAAATCTATATCAAGTAATGGTGCTATCTGATTAGAGGCCATGTTGTTGAACAAATGATTTTTACGTTTAGAATCTAATATATATATTGAGAGAGAAACTATTAACAAGATTGAGAATTTGGGGGCAAAGCATGAATATTTTCAAATAATTTTCAACTTTTGATAAAAAAATTTGTTAACATGAGAATTTTTCAGTCCTGTGCTTGTGTTTGTATGATAATGTTATACTCCAAATGACCATGAGTATATGAAGTCCAAAGGACTCATCATGTTTATTATGAGTATTTGGAATGATTGCTAGCCGTGCAACTACATTGATAATCAGTAAGCTAATAATTATCATGAACATTTATTATGAGTACTCAGTGGAAGTAGTTACGAGCTGAAATGAGAATAATTAATAAGATAGATAAAGGGTATATTAGAAAGTTACATACATATTTGTAAGAAATTCAACATATTAATTACATTTCTTAATATCTAAAACCTTAACGACTTATATTTTGGAAAGGAGGGAGTATAAGGTAGCCTGCAAACACCAAAAGCCAAAAGTACAACTCAAACTTAAATAGTGTTATTGAACCCCCAAAAGGGAGAGGAAGCAAAGGGCAACCACATAAGAATGGACAACCTAGAAGAAAGCAAGCCACCAAGGTGGAGGTACTCCCTATGCCTTGTAACTAAAGTTACCCTAGAAAAACAAACAAAAGCCAAAGAAGTTGCCACACAAATGTGCTAACAATAAGGCTAGGATCAATGGCAATAGCCAAATCAATCAGAGGTCTAATGGAAGCGCCCTGGAACAAGGCCAAAGCCATCAATAGACACAACCTCTTTTGCTCTTCAAAAAGGGGTGTAGATAGATAGCAACCAAACCATTTTTCCAATGGAAGCCACCGTAGTGAGAAAACCCCCAATGTTCCACAAAACATGAAGAGAGACTCTGACAACATTAGCCACCATCTTAACCTGCCATAGCGAAAATCTAGTGCTACAATCCAAAAACAGAATATGGTATCTCATGGTTGCCATTAGTCAAATTAAACCAACGCTTTGATACCAGTTGTTACAAAATAATGACAAATAGAAAACAAGAAATACAAAAATAATGAACACCAAGAATTTATGTGAAAACCCTAAACGGAAAAAAACCACCGGTTGGGGAGAGAAATTCACTATCATCTCCATTGTGTTACAAGAGTGTTACAAAATATATAAAATGCAATAAAATCAGATGAAATAATTAGTATACCAATCATAAGAGATATTTGATATACTAATTAGAAAAAAATATCTGGTATTAATACACTAATTAGAAAAAATATCTAGAATATTAATTAATTAGTAGAAAAAAATACGGGATGTCAATCCCAAATCCACTAACATATATTCTCTAAATATTTCTTCAACAAAATCTACTAAGATATTTTCTCTAAATATTTATTCAACAAAATCAAACAAGATTCGGGTCACAAAATTCAACATGTTGCCTTTGCAAGATTCACAAAAAGGGTCCAAAAACCATTATATACCAAGTCTAAGGATCAAATGCTAGCTCATGAATTTTTCCTCTTTCGACCATACAAAAAAAAAGTGCAAGGGTTCATCGGTCACTAAATGATGTGAGTATAAATTACTTTATATTGTCAACCAACAAAAAAACATCTTATATATGAATCATAAAATAATAATCATAAATATTATTCTTTCTGTCTTTAAATATATTTTTTTTAATTTTATTTGTCTCTTTTCAAATTGTTTTTTCATTAATTATTTTTTACTCAAGTACCCTTGATTACTTTACAATAAATATTATATATTTAAAAGTAAATATATTATTTCTCGTATAAGGATTGAATAAGAAGATTAATACACTTTAATTAATTAGGTGTGAAAGTAATTAAGTGAAAAGAGTGAAATTATGAATAAATTTGTTTATACTTTTAAAAAAGTAACTTTAAAACAAGTGTTTTTTATATAAATGTTTTTTAAGAAGAAAAATAAGATTTGTTTATTAAAATAAACACAATTTTTTCAAGTAGAAACAATTTAGACTAATAAACTAAGAAAACAGAAAGCTATTTATATTATCAAATAAACGCTTATTTAACAAATAAATTTAAACGATCTTATGAATCTCAATAAACTTAAGGGTAATTTTGACAAAATAATATAAATTGTTAATAAATTTAATGTTATTAATTATATAACCAACTTTCTTAATTAGTTAAAAAAAAGTCTTATATTTAAGAATGGAGAGAGTAATAAATTTATTTACATGTTAATATGTGATTAAAAAATGATAATGATTTTTTTATACTAATGGTACCTTTTAATTAAATTATGACATTATTTTAAAATAAACCTAATAAGATATATTTAATGTCTAATACACAATATGCCAATTAATATTATTTTAATATAATGGATATGTTGTCCAATACACAGTGCTTTGAAAACTTGACCAATCAGCCGATCAGATTGAAAAACTAGTAAATTAGTTAAGTGCATGTGTAGTTCAAATAAATCACATAAACCAAATTGCAGATAAATCGATAAAAAAAAAAATCGGCAAAAGAACTGGTTCACAATGAGTAAAAAATGATTTATACAATACTTTTTTCAATTTCTTTATTTTTTCAATTTTTTTCTTAAAAAATGAAGTCATTATTTAACTTATAGTATTTACATTTTCTTTTTTATTCTAAATAATGGTAAACTTGTTATTATGTATATTATTGAAACTTAGACTTAAGTATCATATATTTGATTGAACTTTCACGCGTACTTTTAATATTAAGAACTTATAAAATTATATATTATTTTTAGATAAAAAAATAACTAAATTTATGGAAGAACCTTTTATGTTTTTGGAATCAAATATTATTGAATAGCTTATACTTCTTTCGTTTCTAATTATATCATCATTTTTAAAAATTTATTTGTCCTTTTTATAAGATTTTTTTTAATTTCTTGATGCATTAATTATTCTTTTCTTATTTATTTTTATTTAATTATTTTTTCTTCAAATATTAATGAGAAACAAATAAAAAAATAATTTTAGAATGATAATACAATTAATTAATAAATTTAATATAATTAACTAAATTAATTAATTTTTCTAAAAACGTGAATTAATTAAAAATACCTTATAATTACACATCGCTATCATTATGTGTATGTATGTTTTACTCGAACATGAAACAACTGAGTGCATTTCTTTCTCTATTCCCCCCTTCGAGATGAAATCCACAAAACGAAGTCGTACTTAATTTCTGCACGAACTCAAAAGAGAGCAAACACGGACATGCATCAGTACTTACATTAAAGATCATCGATCATATTATACCACGCATTGCATATTGAAACGAAATTTCATTCTTTTAAAGTGCGCGGAATATAGCATATATATAGAGTTGATTACAAAATTAATAATTTCTTATTATGTACAAGTATTTTATATTCTAAAAAATTGATGATTATAATCACTCCGCACTTAATTTCCTATAAGATCATCTCTAACTTCTCTATATTCCAAATCCCAGGAACACACATACATGTATAAGCTGTGCTTTCTTATATGGAGAGAATTTTACTTTATTTAATTTTCTTCTCTCCTTCGTTATCCTCAGCACTGGTGCTTTAGAAACAAACCTAAACCTAGGTATAGCAAGCTAAGGGTTAGGGTTAAAATTAAGATCATACTGAGGAGGGGCTCACACCAAACATAACACATCAACCTTTTCGAGTGTTTCATTTCGAGGCGACACGAGCACTTTCCCGGCATTTCCTCCCATCTCTTGGAAATTCACAAAATTTTCTCTGGATCCTCGTGAGCTCCGTTGTCCACAAATGCCCTCCAACCCTTCATGCAATTACCCTCATGTCCTCCTTCTTCAAACCATCAAAACTTGTTACAGTGGTTTTTTCTCCCCTCACAAATGAATTACTCTAATTCAACTTGATCAGAGCCACTAAATATATGAGCATATATTTTTTTTTTTATAAAAATCAACAAATATTGTATATATATAAATTTGTGATTGGTGATTAGATGATGACATAAAAATCCTTTATATATATTATTTCTCACTAAATAATGAAGGGATAGTTTGGGGTAGGGTGGTGAGAGAGTGGTCAAAGTTCTTTAGCTATTCAATTCGTGTTTTTTAGTGCAGGCATGCAAACCGGATAGTTGGCTGGTTTGGCTGCAAAGTTTGAAAGTGAAAGGCCGAAGACAAAGAAAATCCTAAGCAGGAAGGGACAACAGACACATGTCAGTCAATTCCCCTGACTCTGAATTTGGCCCTAAAACTTGAAACGACGTGATAACCTGATTAATTTTGTGTTGTCTGTGTATGGCTGGTGGCGAATCAGCACCAAAGCCACCATGCACCCCTTCCTTCCTTCCCTTCCATTCGCCAAACTCTATTTATTCCGTTCGTCTTCCACATTTTCCAAGAAAAAAAATAAAATGAAAAACACTTCACACACAGTGAGATTAGTAAACAGATTCCTCATCAATATGAATGCATGAACTTTGTTTTCTTCTTTTTAGTTCCATTTTCATTTCTACTATCCCCTTTTGTTTTTTGTGCTTCAGACTTGTGTTCTTCGTCTTCTTGCATGCATAAGTTTTAAGGAAATGATTAATTTAGGTGTATGGACCAAAAGGGTTTTCTCGTTTGGAATGGTGAGTGCTTTCACCGCTTGCACGCAAGAACTAGTTCTAATTTTAGTTTTTAGTTGTTGAGGTATAAAAATTGTAACAGCGAGAGACGTGGGGTTTTGCTCCCTTATTGTGTGCACTTCGGTCAAAATCACCTATTGTTTATGCGCAAGAATTTGGCGGGAACAGTGCATCATCAACATTGGCAGGTATTTGGAATTGTTTATTCTTTCCTGCCAGTGCTTCTCACTGTTATCTTTGGTAATATCGTTGTTACATTAATTAATTTGTTATATATAGTAATCTATTTTTTAGTTTAGATTCTTCTAATTGATCTCATGGCTAGCTAGTGAGTTATTATATATGAGATTGTCTGGTCCAAGGTTTCTAATTACTAACCACTTTATTAGTAAAGTTCCACACTTCTCAATTTGGTAGAAATAAAATTAATTTTTGTGAATATAGATACTGACATGCATGGATTCGCTCGCTCTTGCACTGAGAATCTGATTAGTGTTTATACTCTGAAAATAGTTATTCAATTATGTAATCGTTCTTTTCTATAAATATATAGCTGCGCTTAATTTTAATCTTCTCTCTCCATTTGCTCAATAAAAAAAAATTAAAATTGTAGGATATATGCATAAAAAAAGTGATATAGTTATGGTGTAGTCGTTCTTGCATGAGATGTCTACAGGTACAAACAACCATTAAAATAAAATAAGAAAGTTTATTTATACATTTTTTATAGTCTAAAGTTTATTTATACATGTTAAAACACATGCTGAAACTATTTTAATATCATCTTCCGCTTTTAATTTTCTACACTTGTAGTACCTGATATAAGCACTGGTATATATAGTCATCTTGATTACAGCACGAAAAATTCATAAATCATAATCCAGAATCTCTACCTTTTATTTTGTATATTTATAAATCACAAGTACTAGTAGTTCACGTATCTGTACATTATCATTCTATAATTGTAATTTCATCCCTCTCAACATATATTATGATATGCAATAGTATATATGTAATGTTAATGATATTAAAACTATTGTTTGTGCTTATAATTGTACTTAACATTTTAACGTTTTGCTTAAGCTACCAAATACTTATGTTCATAAAAGATGAGCGTGTGTTGTGCTGTAATTGCGGTATATTACGAGATCCAAGCTTTGCCTAGCTAGTAACTTAATTTATTCCCTATCTCTGCTAGTTGTAATATTCTATAAATTATTGAGTTATAACTTAGACATTCCATAAAATATGAAATTTGTGCCATGTTCAGTAATCATTTCATTCGGATACGAGAAGATGCATTAGGACTAACATAGAATGCTAAGTGCGGGCAACTTAAGCCACTGTGCATAGATGATGGTTAGCTGTGGATCTTTTTTAATTTGTTTATATCCTAGAAATAGACCTTTTAGGATGAACCTTAATCAAAGGAGAATACTAGCTTCTGGTGTTAGGAAGGACACAACCCTGCAGATACATTATAGCATTTGTTTAATTTAATTTAGTTTAAACTATAATTTCAAGCTAGTGGCCTTTTGACGGGCGAGGAAATCGAGTAGGTGGTCAACAGATTTTTACTTGGGGGAACAAACGAAACCCTTCAAAATTATATTTCTTAATTGCAGCTCAATTGAATCACGTTAATTAAATAATTATAAATATGCAATACAGCTCGGTCTCGATCATTTTGAACAAAAAGTAATTCTTACTCTTTCATTCAGTACTTTTAATTTTTAATATGTCGGATTTTCACCATATAATATTGCATGACCGTACTCATGCATCTTTAACACATGCACGACTCGGGGATCCATAGATTGGTTTTTCTCTGTTACTAATTTATAGTAAACTATATACCAAATTCGAGAGTTTCTCTACAATGGGCTTGATGAGTTCTACCTGATATGTTTAATCCCATATTTCAGTTCTTTATTATACTTAGTTTCACTCATTACAGTATAGTATATGTATTTATGTGGCTTGTATACACAGAGAGAGAGAGGTCGGTAGTAACTTTACGTAGAGTCGTTGATTTTGAGACCGAGAGATGATTTGTAGTGTGTGGGAATGCTGGGCTTTTGGGAGTCATTGTTTTCACAGAACGAGGACGAGAGTTCCAACAAACCAAGTGGGTAGAGAGAGAGAGAAGGTGTAGTATGAGATTGTATTTTTTCCAGTTAGAATGGTGGTAATGTCTCTGGTCAAAGGCTGAAGGGATTTGAAGGATAATAGTTTAATAACACACTCGTGTCCCTAATAATATCTTACTACATACATAGATATTAATTATTTAATAATCATTGTAGGCAGATTTTAACTTTGTTTTCTAGTGTTGGAACTGGTGGTAGGAGTCAGAGTCTACAAAATCGACCTTAGCTAAGGGGGTGCAACAGTCACACATCATTTTAACTAGTTTTAAAGCTATATTAATGTGCATAGTAGGACAAAGAACATGGAAGAAGGGAGAGGGGAAGCTCTTTAAATATTGTTAAAATGTTCCTTTGTTAGCCCTTTCTTCTCTCCCTTTGTCTCAAGTTTCGAAATTGAAAAGGGTGGGAGAGATACAAAGTGTTCATTGATTTAAACCCTTGCTAGAACCCTTGGTAAACCTATATCTGTTCTTTGGCCATCTCTTATTTTCTTTCCCATCTTTGTTTTCCCTTGCAAAATATTCATACTCTATAGTTTATATCTATCTGCTTCTTTAATGTATTAATTAGATACACAGGTGGTTTTTGATTTTGTGAAAGGTAAAGCAAGCAAATAAGGGCTCAATGAACAACAACTGGCTTTCGTTCCCTCTTTCTCCTACTCATTCTTCCTTACCAGCTCATGATCTTCAAGCAACTCAATATCATCAATTTTCCCTTGGGTTAGTGAACGAGAACATGGATAACCCTTTCCAAAATCATGGTAACTTTCTCTCTTTTCTCCTTTCTCTCATTCCATATTAATTTGGCTGCTATTTTTATTTTTATTTGTATTTTTTATACCTTTTTTGGGTGTTAATTTATTTAATAATTCAACAGATTGGAATCTGATTAACACCCATAGTAGCAACGAAATTCCAAAAGTGGCTGATTTTCTAGGAGTGAGCAAGTCTGAAAATCAGTCAGACCTTGCAGCCTTAAACGAAATTCATTCAAATGATTCAGATTATCTGTTCACAAACAACAGTCTGGTGCCTATGCAAAACCCTGTGTTGGACACACCTAGCAATGAGTATCAAGAAAATGCTAATAGTAATTTGCAATCATTGACATTATCCATGGGAAGTGGTAAGGATTCAACATGTGAAACCAGTGGTGAAAATAGCACAAACACTACTGTTGAAGTTGCACCTAGAAGAACTTTGGATACATTCGGGCAGAGAACATCCATATATCGTGGAGTAACTCGGTTGGATAGACATTCTATGCTTCACTGAATCGGTTTTTTTTTTTTTTTGCATGGTTTAATTTGTTGTTTTTATTTTTGCTCTAATTATGCAAATTATATGAAAATATATAGACATAGATGGACTGGAAGGTATGAAGCTCATCTTTGGGATAATAGCTGTAGAAGGGAAGGCCAATCAAGAAAAGGACGCCAAGGTGATTAAACTTCAAATTAATTACTTTTAGAGTTTTATTCTCTTTTTTCTTTGAAGTTGTTTAGGTAATATTATTAATTGTGAGTTTTATTAACACATTTCTCTTAATGTTTTGCTTATGTACATATTTCTTCTCAACTTTCCTTCAGTTTATTTGGGTAAGTGTCCCTTTCAGTTTATTTTCCAACCCCTTTTCATTTAATTATGCTCCTGGAGATGTAAAATAAGATTACAAAACGTATTGTTTCATTTGTTTTGTAACTGCAGGTGGATATGATAAAGAAGAGAAAGCAGCTAGAGCTTATGATTTAGCTGCACTGAAGTACTGGGGGACATCCACCACTACCAACTTTCCAGTATGTTTTTTATGACTCTACTTTTTCAATGCTTCTCAGACACTGGTTCAAAGGAAAGTTATATTGATTTCATTTTATTTTACAGATTAGCAACTATGAGAAGGAATTGGATGAAATGAAACACATGACGAGACAAGAATTTGTTGCCGCCATTAGAAGGTGATTAATGAAGAGATACATGTATAACGCATATATACATGGTCAATAATATATATAGTGAAATAATAGTCAGATTAAGTAGTGAATTTTAGGGTATGCAAACATTAAGGCTGCATTTCTATAAGCTTTTTAAACTTTAATTATTTAATAAACTTTGATTACCAGAGAACTTAATTATTTATACACTTGAATGTAATACTTTTTGAAATAAGTTGGAGCTTATTTTGATAAGTTTCTACTTGATACACTTCAATAAGTTTTGTAGATCACTTTCAAATGTTTGTTAAACATAGTGTGGTGATGATTTGCAGGAAAAGCAGTGGTTTCTCCAGGGGTGCATCAATGTATCGTGGAGTTACAAGGTATCAAATGGGACAACAATGCTTTCTTCTTTTTCTTTCTCTCATCCCATGCATTGTCTTCTTTTCTTTCTACACTTTCTCTTAGCAAAATATTATTATTATTATTCTTTGATTAGGCATCACCAACACGGAAGATGGCAAGCAAGGATTGGCAGAGTTGCAGGAAACAAAGATCTTTACTTGGGAACTTTCAGTAAGACAAATTTAATAATCACATGCAAAGAATGTTACACTAAAATAGAACTTCAAATTAACCACTTATTGTTTGTAGCAAAAAATATCTGTTAAGATAACTTAATCCCTTAAATAGACTTACTTCAGTATCTTCAATTATTAGTCCTTGACTCAGATAATATCTTGAGTTCATACCAAAAAAAAATTAGAAAAGTAAACCAACACAAATATTTTGATAATATGAACAGCACAATATTTCATTACAGGTACTGAGGAAGAGGCTGCAGAAGCATACGACATAGCAGCGATAAAGTTCAGAGGTCTCAACGCTGTCACAAACTTTGACATGAGCCGCTACGACGTGAAAGCCATTCTTGAAAGCAACACTCTCCCAATAGGAGGAGGCGCTGCAAAGCGTCTGAAAGAAGCTCAAGCTCTAGAATCTTCGAGAAAACGCGAAGAGATGATTGCACTAGGCTCATCTTCCACGTTCCAATACGGAACCTCAGCAAGCTCTTCTAGGCTTCACGCTTACCCTCTAATGCAGCACCACCACCAGTTCGAGCAACCTCAACCTCTGCTAACTCTTCAAAACCACGACATAAGTTCTTCTCACTTCTCTCACCAGCAAGACCCTTTGCATCATCAGGGTTACATCCAAACGCAGCTTCAGTTGCACCAGCAGAGTGGCGCTTCTTCTTATAGCTTTCAGAATAATGCTCAGTTCTACAATGGTTACCTTCAGAACCACCCTGCATTGCTTCAGGGAATGATGAACATGGGGTCTTCTTCTTCTTCCTCATCTGTGTTGGAGAATAATAATAGTAACAATAATAATAATAATGTTGGTGGGTTTGTGGGAAGTGGGTTTGGTATGGCTTCGAATGCAACGGCGGGGAACACGGTGGGGACAGCGGAGGAGTTAGGGCTGGTGAAGGTGGACTATGACATGCCGGCTGGAGGTTACGGTGGCTGGTCGGCGGCGGACTCCATGCAGACGTCAAATGGTGGGGTGTTCACAATGTGGAATGATTAAGGAAGGGAAGCTAGTTCTAGTATGGGACAACGTACTAGTTAGTTGCCATACAATTTTGTTATGCATTTTTATTTTTTTGTCTTTGGGTTTTTAATATTCTCGCAATTGGAAAAGAAAAATAGGTGCTGATTTTCTGTGAGACATTGATCACAAAGGAAGTGAGAAAAGACCATATATCTATTATATATTTATGTCTCTCTTATTATGCCGAATGTTTGTGAAACTTTTGGTTGAATTAAGTGTTGATTAATTGATTCATGCTATGATTAGATGAATTAATTAAGAGCTAGAAACTTCTTTTCTCACAACTTTTTGACATCTTATAATCGAAGTGATAAAAAATTAAGACGAGTGATGTAACAGACATAATTTTTTTAAAAAATATATTATAAAAAATGCTGTGATAATTTATTATAAGTATCTTATTAGTGTTAAATTAGAACAAAGGTAGAGTTTTAAAAAAATATAATAAGCGATAATAAATATCTATGTTTTCGTTTCAGTATTTCACTTGATGTTTTTTATACGTATAAAAAGAATAAATAAAAATTGAGTTTATAACATGTAAGTGTGCAGGATGTTAACATTACGATTTATATTTTAGTATCAAATGATTTTTTTATACATAAATTAGTGTTTAGCTTGTGTATAATAGAGAATAAATATATATTTTATAGAATTAAAATTTATAATAAATAATACTTTTAAATATTTTATGATAAATAATTCATATTGTGAAATATTATATTATTTTATTTATTAATAATTTTTATAAACAAATATTAAAATTCAAGTCAGAACTAAAGTTAATAAAAATGATAAGTTAATTAAGTTAGGCCCTTAAGTAAATATGAAAAACATAAGATGATATATCATATATTATATGATGGGAGTATATTTAAATTTTAAAGATTATATATATATATATATATATATATATATATATATATATATATATATATATATATATATATATATATATATGAAACTCGTTTTTGATAATTAGTTAGATCTTGTTATAGTATTCAGTTAATATTAAAAATTTCTAAGGACAATTGATGTGGCTAATGGTTGTTAATGTCAGCAAGTACGACATCAGAAAAAAAAATATCATGTCACAAGTGTCATGTTTGCATGATTAAAAAAAAATACAAAAACTAAAAGCAAAAATAACATAATTTACAAAAACTATATATATATATATAAGATTTGATCTTAAAGGTCTAGCTAACCTGAAAGCCTACTTATGTAGCTAGTTGTATCGAATGATCTAACCCTTTGCAAACTCTATGATAAACTAAGTTATGCTTTGATAATGACAATGTCAAACCTAAAATATGATCCATGACAAATAGACAAACTTTAACCTTGAATTTTTCAAGCAAGACTTATTTAAGCCAAGTGTGACTCGATGAAAGACTATATAGTCTTGGCGTTATGATTTTTTGGGTGATTGTCTCAAGTGATGGTATGACTTAATTTGGTTCAGGGGTGGTACCATATTGGATTAGCTGTATGCATATGGTGAGAATTTGAAGAAACAAAAAATTATAACGCCACTATTGTAGAACCTTCAAATTGGGTAGGTCGTGTAAGTAGGCTTTTAATTTTAAGCCAAGCCAAATTTTCAAAACAGTTTTTCATTATTGTTACAATCGTGATCCAACACCTTGGTTTTGTTAAACATGTCTTGGTTATGTTTATGTAAAACCTTTTAGAATAAATTAAACTTCAAGCATGACAAACCAAGCTTAAAAATTTACCTTAACAAGAAAATAGGTCAAGCTGAACTTTTGTAATTTTGCACCAAGATAACTTAAGTCTATGAAAGCCTAGCTTATTCTCACTCCTAAATATTTGTTTCATATTAAATTTTTTATATAGATCTATTACATTTAAGGATTTATTTTAGATTAATATTTAAGATTTAATCTTTTTCATCATATAAAAATGTTACCATTTTGCTTTCAATTCTTGTAAAAAAAAATGTTTTTGTTTTTATTCTTTTTGTAAAAAAAAATTATATTTTTTTATTCCATATAAAAAATTTGTCCATGCTAATGTGACACTCATGATATTTTTTTACTAATGTGGCACATGCTAATGCCAGCTAGCTAAGCTACTGTTAAAAATGTTTAACGCAAGAACCAATGACAAACAAATAACAAATTTTAGGAACCTTTTAAGAAAATGCAAGAACTAAAATTAAAATAAAAAGGAGTAAGTATTAGGACCAAAAGTATATTTAGGTCATTGTTTAATTTTTTTTTAAAAAAATTGTTTCCTTATCACTTCTCCCCTTGTTTACTATCTTCTATTTTTTAATACTTATATCAATTAAATCTCTCATTGTGTCTTCTCTTCCCACTTCACATCCTAAAGCATGAAAAGTTTTTCTTTTCTTTTCTTTTTTTTAAAAAAAAACAAGAAAAATACTTAAGCCATAGTTTAATTGATTTGATGATTTTATTCATCTATTTGACATCATAATTTTACACCCACTTTACTCCAATTGTTATTTCTCCCAATTGCCCTTAGCTCTTCCTCCATGGCAGCCTTCTATTCAGGCTTCTTCATAACTTGTTTGAAGCTCACTGGTTGAGCTTTTGCTAACAAAGCTAGATGCACCATGTCATCAGTCATAACTCAAGGTTTCCTTTGATTATAATGTTGTTGAGAGAAACTTCATAGTCAACTAATATTTGTGATGCTTCTTGGACCATCTGTGATCGGTGTGTGTCAAACAAAGTAGGTTCAAACGAAGTTGGTAAAGTCTGATAAGAAAATACAGAATCAGATGATACGTACTCAAATGATACATTCAAATACTCAGAAGCACACATTTTCCTATTATTGGATAAATGAGCCTTCAAAATCAACTTCTTTTTACTACCATAGACCCTTAACAAATTTTATTCCATTCTAATAGAATATCCATTCTCCAATAATTGTTCAAGACTGTAGAGATTGGTCTTCATATTATTAGGCACATAAAGGACATATGTAATAAAAGATTGCTTACCATGCTTCCTTTGAATCAAATTTCTTCTAATTCCTTCCATTTGTAGCAAGTCATATTGACACCTTTATGGTTTGCAGTCTCACCTTTAACTTGTCCACACCTATGTAACAATTATTAACAAGCTTCCTTTGCAGGGGACACAAACATAATATTCTCAAAGTTTGTTGAATTCACACATTGATGAATGATATACATTGCCTTACAATCCCTTTTATTTGATATCACTTCATGATATGCTGCCATCTGCACCTTAGTAGAACCAAGAAAATATAAGGTAGGTTGGATGATTAAAGGAGAAGGAAAGGGAAAAAAGATCATGGGTTCGATCCTCCTATTAATAAAAAACTAATAATTAAAAATTAATATTTGTCAATAAAAAAAATCTTAATAGTACCATATCCAAGTTCTTTATAACTATTTACAATGTGGGTGATTTTTGGAAAGTCGTGAAAGATCACCTTCATTTGAATGCACCACTTATCATAATTCTTCCTATTGAGAATGAAAAGGGTGTTAGAAAGTTTCCATTCAAACCAAATATTGATGCTTGACACTAGTGCTTGAAGAAAGAACAAAGCTTTGGATACCATTTTTGCTAGAGATGTAATGGGTAGGGTCTGGTTATGGTTCTATAATACTTGTTCTCAGACCCATGTTTAAAAATAATATCCGTACCCGATCCCATACCTGTACCGATAGCAATTTTAATCCTCATCCTCCTATCCATTGGGTACCTATATATCTATACATGTACTCACGACTCATACTTTACTTATGTATAAAGTTAATAGTAGTAAATAAACAAAAAACTAATTAAAACAATTACTACAAATATATAGTGAAAATTCATTCTTAAATAATTCAAACATAACATTAAAAGCATACACACAAAATATTAAAAATAAGCAAACATAAAATTGGTTTGTCCAAACTTAAGTCATAAATAAACAAAATTATAAAGATAATCATTCAACATAGCGATTGTTAAAGTTAATGTTCTAATCACTTAACAAAAACTGAAATTAAAGGTTTATGTTTTCCACTTTTTGATAATGATATTGTTAGAGATTAGAGACCTAAAGTAGTAGTCATACAAAATATAATTATTTTTCACAGCAAATTGTGTGTGTGTCTATGTGTGTGTGTGCGCAGGGGGCAGGACGGGTTGGATACTATAGTATTCGTGCTTGTACCCATACCCATGTAAATTTATGGGTATATACCTGCCTCGTACCCAATCCCAATATTATGGGTAATTACCTATCCTACTTGTGGATATTTTTATGGGTGCCCATTACACTTTGTCATCCCGAATTGTTGCAATGGAAGATTTTGTCCTATAAGAATGTCAATCGATACATTAGGGAGATAACACCTTGAAGCACTATACATTATGTCTTATAGAAACATACTATAGGCAGAGCACTCACCATCACATTTACAGAGATGAAAGTGTTATCAATAGCAACCAAAATTCTAAAGAGGATCATAGGAATCACAAGCAGGCAAATACAAGAGAGATTTAACGAGGTTCAACAAGCGTGTATACGTTCTCAAGAGCAAAGTGACTTTCTTTTTCTTATTCATAAACAATGAGGTTACATTAGACTTTTTTCCACATCATTTACTAAAATAGTGATCTCATTATTGTTTATTCTAGCCAAACCGTCCATTAGTCATCGTTAACCATTGGTCTTCAAGAAGAAGTAGTCTCAAAATACCTATGTCTATGGTTGTAGCAATAGGCGCATGATTTGATAATACTCCAATTTGTCCGCTATTAGTAAATAAAATAATTTCCTTCACTTCCAACTCCCAAACAATTTGATTGGGGGTTAGTGCACAAAGATTTAAAGTCATTTCTTCAAATTGCTCTCCATTTTCAAGTTCATAGCTTTCACAATAGCTTCATTGATATTTCCTACCAAATAAACACATACATTATCGTATATCATCTTAAACATCGTGCATTATCTTAATCCACGTACAATATTATACGCTCCATCCCAACCCGCTTTGTAACCCAACAACAAGTGGCCCTTATACTCCACTCCAACTTTGCCTTGCCCATAAAATATGAGTCATACACAACAATCTTCACCTTGGCGAATATTCAATCCCGTGAAAGATAAACAACAAATCCACTTCATAGTGTCCTAGGTTAGGGGTCCTGTCATGCCTAGCACAAAGCAACATTTAGCAGGTCCAATCAATGATTGAAATTGTTGGTTGTGACCTTCTTGGTTAACAAATCAGTTGCATTCACTAAAGTGTGAATATTTTTTAGCAAAACCTGACTAGATGTCATCAACTCTCTGATCTTGTGAAACCTCACATCAATATGTTTTGTTCCAGCATGATTCAGCTAATTCTTTGCCAAATCGATAACACTTTGACTAGCACATTGCAATTGAACTTCATATTACTCAATACCCAGCTTATTCATTAGCTCTATGAAAAACACAACTTCCTTGCTAGCCTCTACTAACGCCATGTACTCCGCTTCAATTGTTGACATTGCCACAAAGACTAAATTATAGACTTGCAACAAACAAGCTCACCTCCAAAACTAAAGACATATCCTGTTGTAGACCTTCTATCATCCAAATCACTAGCATAGTCAGAATCCACATATTTCACAACTGAAGGATCACCCTGTTAATTGTCAAACATAATACCATGATCTGTTGTACCCTTTCGGTACCTCAATATCCACTTCACTGTTTCTCAATGTCGCTTCCCTGGGTCAAGCATAAACTTGCAAACTTGGCTTACAACATGTGTCAAATTTGGTCTAGTGCACACCATAGCATACATCAAGCAACCAACTGCACTAGCATAGGGAACCTTTGACATGTACTTCACCTCAACATTTGTCTTCGGACATTGATCTACATAAAGCTTAAAGTGTTTTTCTAATGGAGTACTCATAGGCTTGGTATTACTCGTGTTGAACCTGTCTAGCACCTTCTCAACATAGTCTGTTGTGGGAGCCACAACTGTCTAGATTTCTTGTCCATGTGAATCTCTACCCAAGAATTTTCTTGGCAGGACCCAAGTCTTTCTTGTCAAACTCCTTGTTCAATAATGATTTCAACTCATTCACATCATGCAAAAGGCTACTAGCAATCAACATATCTTCAACATACAATAGCAGAAAAATAAAATAGTCATCATCAAGACTTCTCACATAAGCATGTAGGAATCAAATTGTGTGTGTCACTGCCTTGGAGACTGCTTCAATCCATACAAAGACCTCTTTAACTTACTAACCAGTTGACCTGGTCTACCTTTATTGAACCATTTTGGCTACTCCATGTAAATTTTCTCCTTTAGATCACTATGAAGAAAGATTATCTTCACATCCATCTATTCCAAATGCATGTTGTGGCTGGCTACCGAGCATTGTCCTGATAGAAGTATTTCTTACAACTAGGAGAAAATCTCATTATAATCAACCCCCTTCTGCTATGCATACCCCTTTTCTATTGGGAGAGCCTTAAACTTTTCCTCTTCTTTTTCTGATATAGAAGTTTCCTCTTGTACACCTATTTGCACCCTATGGCTTTCTTGCCCACAAGAAGTTCAACTAGCTCCCATGTTCAATTCTTCTACAAAGTCTCCATCTCCTCCACCTTAGTACATATCCTTTTTTTTTTCTCTTGGTTGTTCATAGCCTCTTGAAAGGTAAAAGGATATGTAGCACTAGTAAGAAGTGCAAAAGCAGTCGATTTAGCTAATTCTTCAAACTGATATTGGACAACAGGATTAATGTTGCGACAATCTCTGTCTTTGATAAGATTGTACTCTTGATGCAGTCCACTTGGACTCATTGATCCTGGCCCATATGTGGGTGTGGCCTAAAGCCTTAGACTACATGGTTCTACCCTCTTAGGAATCACCAACAACTACTCAAAGTCCACCTGAACCTCCATGGAGCCAAGGGAAGCTCCATCAGACACTGGCACAATTGTCTCAACTATTTCTGGCAACATGGATTGTTCATCAAACATTGCATGTCTGTTGATCACCATCTTGTTGGAAACTGGATCCTAAAACTTTAACTCCTTCACACCTTTGGAATAACCTACGAAAAATCACTTTTTCAACTTTGGATCTAGTTTAGATCTCTCATCATTGAATATATGCACAAAAGAAAGACACCCAAATAGTCTCAAATTATTAAAATCAACAAAGTTACGTGTCCAAACTTCCTTTGCAACTTTCTCATCCAATGATGCTCGTGATGATCGGTTGAGCAAATAGCATGCCATATTCACCACTTCTTCCCAAAAGCCTCAAACATCGGGCCCTTTCAGTAAGGGACCAATTCTTCCTCTTTGCAACACCATTTTGTTGTGGTGTTTTCTGCACTAAGAAATGTCTTCAAATGCCATGTTCCTCATAGAATTTCTGAAACCGTGAGTCTATGTATTCTATCATTATTAAATGTGAAGTACCTGATCTTTCTGCTCGTCTGGTTCTCCACCTTAGTCTTCCACATCTTAAACTTTTCAAAGACTTCAAATTTGTAATTCATGAAGTACACCCAGACCTTATGAGAAAAATCATCAATGAAAGTCACAAAATAGTGAGAATCACCCAAGGAAGAATCTCTAGTAAGACCCCACACATCAATATGCACATAATCTAGAATCCCCTATGTGGTCTGCTTTGCATCTTTAAACCACGTCTAGGTTTGTTTCCTAGGCACACAATACTCACACAAGTCTAACTTGCAACTCTGAACTCATTTCAAGAGTTCTCTCTTATGAAGCTTCGTCATCCCACGCTCACTAAGATGATCCAAGCACAGGTGCCACAATTTGGTAGCATCATCATCAGACTCAACAAATGCAACTCATCCTACAACTATGCTCTCCAGTAGCCCAAAAATATTTCCTATAGCCCCATGTGCTTTCATCACAGTCAACACCCATACATATCTCGCCCCCTTACATACTCTAAAGGTATCCTGATCTTCATCAGTTCTATAACTGAAACCATTTGCCTGCAAGGAACCAAGTGATATCAAATTCTTCCTCAACTTAGGAATATGTCAAACATCACATAACTTTGTCACTCCATCGCCATCCATAGGAATATGCACCTGTCTCATTCCAACAACAACACACACTTTGTTGTACCCATATAAACATTACCAAAATTACCTAACTTGTATGTGGTGAATCACTCCCTGTTGGGAGTCATATGGTAAGAACATCCAAAATCAAGAATCCATGCATCTATTAATTAATTGCATGAACCAAAGAGAACATCTCCCTCACTGTAGTAGTCTGAATCGTTAGTCTCTGCTACATATGATGAGCGAGATGACTCTTCACTAGATTTCTTCAACTCTGGGGAGTCCCTCTTGAAATGTCCCTTCTGGTTGCATTTGTAGCACTTCGTTATTATTTTCTTACATTCTCTAGACTTAGACTCTTCCTCTGCCTACCACCATAATCCTTGTCTTGTGTCCTTCCACATTCATGTTTCCCTTTCAAATGCAGACCATCGCCTTTCGAACTACCCATTGCATTCTGTCTCTGTTGAGAGAGAGACATAAGTACAACCTGTATTGCTTCCAAATTGATTAAGTCTTTCCATGTACGTTAAATTTGTCACCAAATGTTCATAAGAAAAAGGCAAAGAACACAACACAATACATGTTTTATCCTCGTCCTCAATCTTCATGTCCAACCTTGTGAGATCACTGCTGATAATTTGATTGAAGGCATTCACATGCTATTGGAAATCCAAACTCTCTTGCATTTTCAGCCCGTACAATTTTTGCTTCAAATACAATTTGTTCATCAGCAATTTTGACATGTATTAACTCTCCAATTTCTTCCATACCGCCCCCAGAGACGCCAACTTCGTCACGTGATAGAGGACCTCGTCTACTAAATACAAGCGTATGGTTGCTGCAACCCTCTCTTGCAACTCCTCCCAATCCAAATCCTCCATTTTCTCAAGCTTTGAGTCGACCTTTAGAAGACCTTGTTGTGTCAACAAGTCCTTAACTCGCCTATGCCACAATCCAAAATTCTCAATTCCATCCAACTTCCCCACTCCAGATTTGGCCCCAGTTATGCGCCATCTGATACTAGTTGTTAGCACTAGCGACCAGAATTCTAAAAGGGATGAAAGAAATCACACACACACGCAAACACAAGAGATTTAACGAGGTTCAGCAAGTGTGCTTATGTTCTCAGAAATAAGGAACTTCTTTTTCTTATTCGTAAACAATGAAGTTACATCAGGATATATATAATATACGTGTATTGCATACATTATCTTTAGGTGTGTATTACAGTCATTTGTAATCCACATACAATATTACGCATTCTATCCCCAACCTGGTAACCCAACAACAAATTACCCTTATAACTCCAAACTGCCCATGAGTCATGCACAACAAAAAAAAAAAAAAAAAAAAAAAAAAATATATATATATATATATATATATATATATATATATATATATATATATATATATATATATATATATATATATATATATATATTTGGCACATATGAATCACATACATCACACTACATACAAGATTACAACAATTTTACACCTATTTGGAGAGATCTTAGTGGAACCAACTCCAGCGGTAATAACGACAAACTGAATTACTGTTCAAAAGATTTAAAAAAAATGTGATTTTTCATATCGTTAAGGAATATGCTTTTCTCGTGTGCTCGTGTTCCAATTTTGTCAAGTAAAAACATGAAAAATTTACGGTGTGCCAAGCTCAAATAAATTCCGACCCACCACTAAGGTGAAATTATAGTTTCGGCCCCGGACTAAACAAAATAAATTCCTAGCTCATAACTCGTACCCATCATTTAATATTTGCATCAAAAGCTAAATTAATAATTCCTCAAATTAAACTAATCACTTGTAGGGTAAAATACATTTTATTTTTATTTTTATAAATATTTGAATGTGACTAAATTTGATTTTAGTCCTTTAATTTTTTTTTTTTTAGTTTTGGTATTTAAGCAACCCCGTACCCACAACTAAAAAAGATCTGTTGCTACAACTTCCTTGGTTTATGATTGTGCTGCGCACTGTGGAAGTAAAATTATCCGCATTACACAGGTACATTTAACTAAGCATATTTTGATGCGTTGACTACGAAACTGTCTACATATGGCCGAAACGAAACCGAGTTTGACGATGATGTCGTTCAATGAGAGCTTCAAAGGTCCTTTTGTCCCGTAATTTGTCTCACTGTTGCCAAAATGTGTAACCAAAACGGGCTAATAATAGCAGCATGTTCTGAGACGTTCCTCTGTAATCGCTAGGATCGTCATGCCTGGGACAAGACTCCTGTTTCAAGTATGTCATTTCTTTATCTGTTTCGATTAGCCATTGAGATCGACATTGGGACATGAGCTTTAGTGATGAGATTTTGGCAATCTCATGCCAAAGTTACTAGACCTAATATGAGCATCATTTGGTTTGGATGGAATGTGTGAGGACAAATTTCCACCTGCAGACAGCTAAGAGAACGAACAAGGTTCAGCAAAACAACTAGAGTCGCAAGTTTAGCTTAACCTCGTCACCGCATTATTACTGTTCCAGCAAAACAATCAGGGTTTAGAGTTTGAATAAGTGTTTTAACCTCGTCAACGCATTATTATTGTCTCTTACTAAAGTACGAATTCAGTCTATTCCAAATTCTCAATTATTAACCCAACTTCATAAAAAAAAAAGATTGGGTACTTAATATATTAAATAAGTGATCAAGGTAGAGCAACTTCTGAAAATTCTAGCATATCGAAAATAATTCATAGATGGCCCACAATAATTACAATCTAACACATGTCTACGGATGCTCTTGAAACCATCTTTAAATTGCAAATACCATTCTGATACAAGAATAGATGCATTACAAAGCTAACAACACCAACCAACTTTCACCAAACCAGCACTTAAAAACAACAGTGGCCAACATATATATTTTCACCAATCACATGAAAGAGTCCTTCAAATTGCAGAGATGTCCAATAACTCAAGTCACCCACCACATATAACAATATAATAAGAACACCAATAAAATGTGAAGGAAACTCGGATCATTTCATGATGAAATTGTGCATAACTTCATCTCAGGGCATGGAACTTCAACTTCAAATCTTAGATCTTATCAAGCTTTTCAGCCTTGACAACTGGGTTTGCTTTAGCTATAGCATCTTGAGCGGCAGTGCGGTAATCAAATGGGCAATTATGCTTGTCTGAGTAGCGATGTACAGCACAAAAAAGGTCACCACATCGACAATTAAACCCTGTCAAACCAACTCGCTTGTTGCAGCTGCTGCAACGTTTTGGTCCATCCTTCGGCTTTGCCTCAACACTCCCCTCTGGACCTGAACCAAATAAAGGTTGCACAGAGACAGTTTTAGGCTCTACTGGAATAACTGGGATATCAATATTAGCAGCAGCAGCAACAACAGGTTCCTTTTCAGTGCTGCTTGATGACCCATTCATAATATTCCCAATGGATGATGCTGCAAGCTTGGCCTGCTCCTGTTTCAGCAATATGTCTTTGTGGCATTTAGAACACATGTTCATGGTAGCTGCACTTCCAAAAAACCCACAGTTGTTGATGCACAATATAGGACCTTCAGGAGGAGCTTGGCACCCAGTCTTGTCATGGTCCATTTTTTTACAACTTACCTGCACAAACGATATTCAAATATAGAACATCTAACATCACGTCATCACTAATTTTCAAAAAAACCCAATAACTAACTATGATTATAGTCCAATTTATGTAAGGCAACAGGATAGCACCCTTTTCCCAATGCAACATATTGATGAAACAAGCTTTTGAGCAGACCCATGCAATTAAACAAGAAATGACAGAGAGATGGTGCATTGCTCCTCTTTATGAATATGCCAAGTTGCAAAAACAGAGAAACCCAAATTTTCAAAATGTAGTTGCACCCAAAGAAAAAACTCAGCCCTTAAAAATGGCCAAAAGACTTAAGACTCATGAGCATGTCAACTTCACAAGAACAAACTGAAAAAGTAAATCACAAGCCAGGTAGCAATGTTGTGAAACATTATTTGACTAGGACCTTTCAGAATCTTGCACAAAATGCCTTCCTAAACCTAAAAAAGAGCAATTTATAACAATCCAACCACCTTATCCCCTGGCCATAAAAGAAAAAGTTACAGCACTGATTCAATTTTAAGCAATTAGGGATTGCACATTGATATTAGATGCAGTGGTAAAAGTCTTACTGCAAATCCATTCCAATTGACAGTGTAAAAGATATCAATGAATATTATCAGATTTAATCACAAATATAAAGTCACTTAACTCCTTGTTAAAAGATAGTCAGCTAGCCCTGTTTTTAGTGTTATTATAGATTTCATTCCACATGCATACATGACCCCTCAGTTCAACTAGTGTCCAATACCTGCACAGTTGATGCATTAAACCACTAACCTTCCCAGACAATAATAATACAATTAAAAGTCACCACATCCTTTATCTATATTTTCCAGAAAAGAATATGAATTATATTGACTAACATAAAAACCTTTTACCTCAAAACTAACCATCACAACAAAAATTGAAACATTTAACAACAAAATTTCAAGAAATTATGAAAATATTGAACCTCACATCACCTACCTATTGGCTAACAACAAAAAACTTTGACCAAAAACTTCATAAACATAAAAAGAGAAACAGGACAACAAATGCCAAAAGCATTTAAAAGCCTCAATTATTAGGAACAAACAAGTACAGAGGCCATAGCCGGGACAGTAATACACACCAATCATACAATATGAGCAAAATTCAAACACCCTACTATTGACTCTCATCACTGAAAGTTTCATTAAATTGAATGAAAATTCAATAAAAACATCGCCATGGCATGTGAGGGGAAAAAAGACCCTACGTCTCTATTCGCGGTCCGTATCTGCAAAACACAACCAACTATTTCCACCAAACTACAACTCAAATTCCTTCACACAATAAAATACAATTAAAACGAGACGATATCAATACGAACGAATCGACACAGAGACACGTCGGCGAAGTGAAAATTGCGAGAGAAATAACGATAATCTAACCTGTTGGGCAGAGGAAGAATTTTTTTTTACAAAAGAATCTGGGAAACGAAACCTTGTCGTGGATCTAACAAGCTCGGAATCGCATCGGAATTGAATCCTGGATTCACCGAAAAAGAAGAAAACGAGAAAGAATGATCAATGAATAAACGAAAACGATAGCGGTTAAAAGAGGAAAGCAAGAATTGAGAAGGGGAAAAGGGTAACGGAACCCTAACCCTAGTGGAATTGGGATCGAGTCGAGGAGAGAGAAATCAAAGCCGAAAGAAAGAGAAGGATGCGTCGTTTGTATGTGTCAGTGTTTGGTATTTAAAAGGGCCTTTTGTTGCTTCACTTTCTCTCTCTGTATGTACCAACGAACTCCGTTTACTGAGAATTGAGGCCACGTGGGGAGTAACTATTGGGTGCGCGTGTTACTCTGACATTCCCTATTTTGTCCCTTTCTCATTTACTATTAACGCTTTTGCCAGCTTCCCAATACTTAATTTAACCTGTGTTTCAGGGGAGTAATGCTAATAGGGATTCTTAAATCCTTCTTTTTGTTCCCTGTCGATATTTTTGGTATAAAATAATCTCATAAAAATAATGATTAATGAATCATATAAAATGTGTATTTCTTTTTAATTTAATTTATTTTATATCCAAAATCAAAATTCAAACTTTAAATTAAAAGATATAATCCATTATTACTTATATTAATAGTTCATAAACATATTCAATTCAACAAGAATAAGAAAAATTATCTAAAAAACTGAAATTTCAATATAGAGACTCAAATTGATAAAAAAAATTAAAATTAAAATTTTTATTGTGTTATATTTGATTTTGAATTTGATGTTTCAATCTACTTCAAACACACATATATATATATATATATATTAAAGATAATTTTATCATTAACTATTCAAGTTAAGATGCATAACTACATTTATCAAGTTGTGTAACTTTATTTTTTAAAATAGTATATGTTTTAAAAGTTAATCATTAATTTATTAGTTATATAATGACAGATAAATGAAATATTTGATATTTTAAATTATTTTTTATTATATTTATTATATATTTTATTATTTATTTAATATTTTCTTTAAAAAAATATAAAGAAAAATATAGAAGAAAAAAACTCATCCAATTCACAACGGTTTAAATTGGATTGAATCATATTAAATTAAAATTTTAAATCAAACTGATTAGATTAGATGATAAATTAATAATTTTTTCCTTAATTAAAACTGATCCAATCTGATTTATGAGCACCTTTAATGTTTTTTTTTTAATAAGGCAAAACTGATACTATATTAAAGTGGATTTGGCATGCACAAGTTGTAGCTGACAGAAAAACCATGCATCCATGATTAAAATAAAAATACATTAAGCATAAACCCACCCTTTCCTATAATAGAAAGGTAACCATAGTGCAGTTTCAGCACTTGTGGCCTGCCCGCAGCCATTCTGCAGCAACGAAACCATAAACCCTGTAGCTGCAAGATTGCATTCAAAAATCCACAATGCACTTACACTACACCATTACATTTCAAGTCAGCTACCTAAACCAGAAATCTTCATTTTAATTTCCTCTATTACCATTCATACATGCCAGAGGGTTATTGATCCAAGAAGACAGTGGATAAATGAATCCTTTGGTACGAAACCGCATCAACTTCCATGACAGCAACTGCACATATTCCATAATTTCCAGAACAATTAAAAACTTTTCTTGGAGCACCTCTAATGTTAACTAGGGTCCTTAGGCAGTAGTTAATAAATTTAAAATATTTGTTATTGAAAGTGTTTTTTGCATGACAGCGTTATTAACATATTTTTAATATATTCTTTACATGAGTTTCAATAATAAAAAAATTGTTTTGAATTTTTTAATTAAAAACACTCCTTAGCAAGATTTTTGAGAAAATAAGCAATACACTCTAAGTGTAAAGTGTGTTATCTAACAAAATATATATATATATATATATATATATATATATATATATATATATATAATCATTACACTCATTAGTATTCTCTTGCCGTAAATAATCAAGATTTGTTTTTATGTATAATGACAACAATAACAAAGTTGCCATTAAAAAAAAAACAATAACAAAGTTAGAACCTTAAAACTTTATACAAATTATTCAAGTTTCTTGTCATTAGATGAACCCTAATGAGTTTAATCAAGATTTGATGGCGTGGAACAGTGTGGAAGTATGATAATATATATAGTGAAGAATAATTTTAAATATTTTGATAATTTTTTATTTGTTTTACTTTTAATATAATAAGTATTTTATTTTAATACAGATAGAATAAGTATTTGATGTATTTCATATATATATATATATATATATATATATATATATATATATATATATATATATACACATGTAATTTTTAGTTATTTAATATTTTTGTCATTGAACGAGTAGAGCAATCAGTAGTTTGGTATAAGATTCTTTAAACTTAAACCAATAATTTAGAAATTGAATTTTAAGTATCCAAATGGGCTATGTTTGGATTTTTTTTTGTTTGAGGTATGGATTAAAGTTTGAAAAGTATATTTGTGAATTTTAATGCATTAAATGAGGAAGGAAAGTTTGAAAAGTAAATTGCCTGTATACTTAAGGCTAGTTTATTAACAGTACCGTTTCATATTATAAATTAATGTTGGATTTTTTTTATTAACATTATTCAATTATTAGGTTAATACTACGTACATCATTAAATGATATTAATCATAAAACTTATGATGAATATTTACCATTTAGATTTATGGTGTGAGTGAGTTTACGGTGTTTAGGTTATTATACCTTTATTTGGTAAAAAAAAATCTCATACCTTTACCAAATGAGAAGCTAATACTGTTATCAAGAAGTTAACAGAAAAAAATTGTTCCATTAGACAGTTTGGTAATACATATATAATAAAGAGATGTTAATATACACTCTTTTGAATACACTATTTATTATTAACTAAAGTTTATTGAAAATTAATATATTTTCTGAGTCTCACTTTTTAGTTAATGTTTCTTTTTTTATTTTATAATTTTTAATAAATTTTAATAAATTATGATATGTTAAAAAATGTATTGTTTACATTTCTCTATAATATATAATATTTTCTCTTCTTGTTGTTGCCTGTGAATTTGTTTCGAGGTAGAAAGCGTGGATTTGAATTCCTTTTTACATGTATACACTTTTAAATTCCATTTAATTATTTTGTGGTTTTACAATTATAAGTGCATGTTGTGATTGTTATGTGTTAGAATAATGTTGAAATTTTTAGATGTTATTTTTTTATCATCAATTTTTACTAATGATTAATTTCTATAAAAAAAACAAATTAATCCTCTTTAATGGGAGTTGGATTTTGTTTGTAAAAACTTTTCACATTTTTTTTACAAAACACTTGTATTCAACAAAATAATATTTCGTCTGTGTTAAAATATTAACCCACTTGGGTTAGCATAGTGGTGAGGGTTGTGATAGATGCATGAGAACTTGTTTGATTATCATTGTCGCTATTATACACACAAACAAATATGTGTTAAAATATTTTTCTTAAAAATATTTAAGTTGTAAAAATAAATAAGCTACATTACTTTGTCAGCTCCCCTGTTTATAAAATGTAAAGGATAAGGGAAAAGAAAAAAAAAAGGAACAGAAAATTTATATTTGTTTGTCTTAACAGATACTACATTTAGTTAGTACACCATAAAAATTCCATTACCAAATAGAATAAAAAAAAAAGTTTATAATTGTTAATGCATTCTTTTACCAAGGCCTTTTCAGACCTTAATCAAATATTGTTTTGTCTTTGCCTCTCCAGGCAATTTTCGCAAAGATTATTTCTTACCAAGCATATTCAGGCTCTTAGCAAATCACGAAGAAATGTGTACAAGAGGTGATAACAATTTATTGTCCTACAAGCTTGATAAAAAATGAAATAACCTACGAATGCTAGGAGAATATTCTATGTTTTATGGAGGATGTTTTAAATCATAGAAGTTATTTCCAACTTATTATGTTGCATCATTATTCTGTGTAGCATGTTCTTCTCTCGAGCCTTTTATAAGGAGCTTTGAAATATACCTGTTGGAGCACTCCTTCATGTTTGATGCAAAAAACGTAAAGTTGATAAAATAAAACATTCTACTAATTTACTTTGTATGTTATATGTTATATGGTAGGTGGATACTTTTTCCCTTTTTCTGATTTAAGTACGTTGTCTCCACTTTTAAGAAGTATTTTCTTTCACTTTTTTGCTTTATTAAAATTTTGACTTAAATATGAATCTAATAAATGTTTGATTTTTGTTTTGAGTTTTTAAATTATTTTTTGTTGCATTGAATCTATGATATATCAAAATTTTTATTTTAAAGCATATATTTTTAAGGTAGAGGTAAGTAGTCTTTCAATTTCGTATTGTTTTTACCAAAGACAAATCTCAAAGTCTTCATAAACAAATTTCATATATTAAGTGAATAATTCATCTTCATACAATTGAATCTTTGTAAGGTGAATATAAGAAAGTTCTTTAATAGATACTCTTTGTGACCTTTTGTATTTGATATATTGTTAACATACTAGAAAGAATAATACATATAAGGATTAGTCTTTATCGCTCATATATATAGGTGTTATTTGAATAAGTTTTTTCACAAACACTTATAAAAAGAAAATAAAAAACAAAAATGACACATATTGTTCCCATAAGCTAAAAATAACTTAGCCATAAGTTCAAGTTAGTTTTTTGGAATTTAGAAGTTACAATATCTATGGTGACTAATAATAGTTGCTAGCAACAATGGTGGTGATAAAAATGATTGTATGAATGGCAATAGTGAAATCAAAACTAATAGTAATAAAATGATAATCAGAATGATACAAATGATAGTGGTGGTGAGACAGTATGAATATGAGTAATAATACAAAAAATCATTGTGAAATTTAAGAAGAATTTGTTTTTTTAAAACTAAAATTCAAATTAATAATTTTTTTTAATTTGATGGAAAAATGTTTTAAAATTATGTTAAAAATTATATTAAGTTCATTTTTACTAAATAATTTTCAGATGCTTAACTTTTTTATTTTTACTCAAACTTCACTTCACAATAATACTCCAATAAACTTCGGAACTTGGCTTTTTGGCTTTTGGTGGTGGGGGAGACTTTTGGCTGCAATATAATCCTAAGGATTGAAGACGATGTTCTGTGGTACTATATTGATATATCGATCTGTTGTTACGACTTACGAGTACGGCTTGAGATTGGGAAAGTTGTGCTGAGCACATTCATTTCCAGCCTATTATTCAAATCTTAAACTTTTTTATGAAATTAAATAATTAAATATGATTGCAATACATATGTATAAAACCTACGGATGTGATACAAATAATAAGTAGTTTGAACCTTTTAAACATATGATATGTGTTCGATCACTGACTAAGTAATTATGTGCATAGAATAGTACATGTGGGAGAAGAATTTCTTCTTAATTCCAGAGGGATTAGTGACTTCCGGCTGTGGGATAATTTACTGTCAGAAAAATAAATTAATCTTTTCTTTTTAAACAAATGTATAAATTAACTTGAGCTATATCTTTTGGTTAAGAGGTAGGTTTTTTATTATTGAAAAGTTTGAAAAAATAATTTTTTAACTGTAAGAAAAAAAAAACCTAATTGTACTTGTCAGTAACAAAAATATTGTTTTGATTACTATTTTTAATAAAATAGTAATAAAAACTTAACACTACATTATCAATGAAACAAAGTAATTATTCCGATATGTTGATATCATATTTAAAAAGCAATAATCTTATCTAAAGATTTAGTTTACCGGAGCCTGCTGGGAATTGGCTAAACAGAAAGAAAAATATATTTCCATGCTTCTTCTGTTTTTTTTTTAAAAACTTTGGTTCACAACTCACACATATCTTCCATGAAAGATAATTTTATGCGAGAATAAAAAGAGACAAAACTCTCTCTGCAATTATACCCATGTGTTTAGTGAAATTTATGTTTGAGTAATATTTACATTAATAATTTATTTTTTTTCCTATATTTTTTATGCATTTTTCGAAAGTATTGAATAATATCTGACATGTTTGATTTATAATTGAAAATGTTACCGTATACTTTTCACCTAAACATATCAGAATTTGTAAAACTACTTTTCCTTTTAAACTTAATTTTATAACAGATTTTCAAACACGTTTATCAAAGTTACACATTAGTTTTCGCTGAAACATTTCAGAATTTGAAAAGAAGATGCTCAATCATTTGTCTTTCCTCTTTGTCTTTTGTTTTATGGTCAAAAGTCATATTAAAATGAAAAGTTAAATTATACGAGTAATTATATTCATCCATTCCCCTTACCAAAAAAAAAGTATCCATACATTCTATTTTTTTTTTCTCTCTTCATTTCTTATTATATCATTTGTGTTACATTTAATATCCTTTCTTTTTCTCTGTCTTTCTCTTTCTTGATTCTTTCCACCTAAAGAAAATGAAGCGTATGTTTAGAGTTTTCGAAATTCTATAGTCATGCAAGATAAATATTCGTATAGAAATCAAACAGTGTTAAGATGTGTCACCTTGTGCTAACTTTCTCCCTTTCTCATAATTTGAAATTGGGAAAGTATGGAGTCCTAAAACAAATCATGGAGGGGGTACACCGGTGGATCTTCTTGACACTTGTCAGCATAGCCGTTTGATTTTTCACCGAAAATAAAGTATAGCCGTTTGAAGCCTGTTGTGTGAAGGGACCACAACATGACCTGTCTAGTGTGTGAGAGGGTCCTACACCAACCATTAAAATGATTCAAAGCACATAGACGTTGCCGTCTAAACTCAAATTATGTGATAGTTGATTAACTTTAAATATTAATTTTTTTTTCAAGTGGTGCCTATAAATTTGCAGTCTTGTTTCTCTCTAACAACACAAAAGTAGCAAAGCAATTCACTCACCCTCTTCACCACCTCTTTAAGCTCAAGCTATCTAAGAATTGTTATTACTTCTTTCTTTGCAAGTTTACATCTTTTTGTGTGTGAGAAAAATGGCATGCATTAGCAAGAGCAGAGCAATGTTCTTCTTCATGGCTTTCTTTGTGGGGCTTCTATTTGCTGCAGGGGTGAGTGCTCAGACCAGTGAGTTCCCTCAAGCGCCAGCACCAGCACCAACAATGGACGCTGGAGCTGGATTTTTGGTGACTTACTCTGGAGCATTTGTTTGCTCCTCACTGCTCCTCTCTCTTATTGCCCTTCTATGCCATTAATTCTTCATGCTGCAAGGAGTGAAACCTATCTACTCTATTCAATTTATTTTTTTCTTCCCCAGATTCTGTTCTCTTATATCTTCATTCTACTAAATGTGAGTGCTTTTGTTGATGGCATTATTATTGTTGTGTTATCTTATTAATTGAGCTCCTCTACTAAGAAAATGAGATAAATATTATATATTGTTTGAATTCTGATTTTCTGTCGTCAAGTACTTCTTATCTTATGATCTTGCATGGTGTTCTTACAGAGTGACAAAGTGAAGTGTTTAAAGGAGAAAAAATAAGGTAAAAATTATGTTAATCAATAATTAGGACAGGAAAAATACATCAGAGCATTGAGAATGACTTCACAAACCAGTAACAGTTTTCTTGTCTGTCTGTAAAGGTGGAAAAAAGATAAGACACACATGGAATTTCAAACAAACGGACTAATGATTCAATTTGCCAAGTGGAAATGTGTATTTAGTTTGACTGAAGAATACTTGTTATCTTTTTGAGCAACGCCATTTTAAGCAGTCCCAATAAAAGCCGAAATTTTCAGATGTTATAGTAAACTTACATAGCAGATAATTGATAATGATCACAGATTCTCATAGATGATAATTATTATCATTCCTAGCAGATCGAAACACAACGTTAGTATAGCCACTGCCTAAAACCAGGTTAAGACTATAAAATTTGAAATTCTATAATCAAATGTCGGGTTGCTAATTGTCACAATTTGTTTTTTTTAAGGAAATACCCCAACTGAACATGTTCACAACATAAATATGCACAATGAATATAATAGGAAGCTGGGAAATCTCATACCTTCCAACCATAGTAAAAAAGAACTTACCATCCTTCTAATCTTACCATCCTTCTAATCTTAGATAACTAAAACTATTATATAAAAACAAAGAATTTGCTTGTTGAGTGTCTGGGGAAAAAAATCAAATGAAAACCCGGACAGAAATGCAGCCACAGGTAAGCTTTTTTCCTTTTAGTTTTTTTATTTTTGCCTTTTTTTTTTCTAGTCATTATCTGGCTTTCTGTAAGTGAAGGAAGGGGAAGAAACACAGCTCATGTCACATTTTGGGAAAGAAAAGGCAGAGAGAGAGAGAGATGAACTGATGTAGCTCTAAATAGTGGAGAGTGGACAATAGAAAAGAGTGTAGCAGGGGCCATAGTACATCGATTAGACTATAACATCTATATCTAGGAAGCAAAGATACAGAACAGGACTAGACACTAACAAGTGGATGCAGCAACTTTAAAAAATACAAGACACCACCAAGTTACATGCAAAATCAATATAATATTAACAAAAAAAAAACACAAATGCTAAATTAAAATACAGATAACAGTTTTTCAAAAGTTAGTATTACTCATAAGTACAATGAAATGCCATCCTTTATCTAATCATTGTGGCATCCCTTTTGTATTTGTATAGAAGTTCTGAAATGATTGAAAGATATAAGTTGGAAGCATCCACAGGTATCTGAAAAGTATTTGACAGTTAACACAATGGTATCCAGCACTGATCGAACAACTATGTTCAAGTAAAAGCTCCATGTTCTCTAGCAATTACACCTTAAGGGCTGTAAAATTGAAGTCAAGCCCCTTGCCCATAAATAAATTGTCACAACTAATAAACCTTACTAAGGCTAAGCTCCCAACAATCCAAATTTCTGAATTGCAAAAGATTAAAATAATCAAATTAAGTTCAACGCCCCCAACAATCTTCCGAAATTTTGCATTTTAAATAGCCAGCCAGCCATTCACATTATGATCCAAAACACTACACAAACTTCAGCTTAGTGTGCAGAATCAGATACACTTCCGAGACAACACAGTAACAAGCGAGACATGAAACCACAAATCCATTACCAGCACTAAACCATGGCAAGTCAAAGGGTACAACGTTAAACCCAATTCCAGAGCTAACATGTTACCCAAATTGTTTTCAGAGCAAAGTATAAAAGAGCTACATTATCATTCAGTTAAACATTTATTTAGAAACACATCGCACAATAATGTATTAAAACAACAAGAAACAATTGCCTCTGTTTAAAAAAATAATCAAAATTTGTCTCTCCATTATAACCCTCAGCTTTACCCGTGCTCATCCTAATTATTACTTTAAAAAAATCTCATCCTATATAGTTAAATAATCAACATCCCTCAAAAAATCATAACACTGTAATCTGTAAGTAATTTCAAAAATTGATTAATACCACGTCCACGACCATCGATCTATGGTGTCTTTGGTCCCTCCATGGCCACGGTGGCGGTGGCGGTGGCAGTGGCAGCATCCTCAATAATCTTCTTATTCTTCTCAATAGCAGCAGCAACTTCCTTAGGCATATACTTCTCATCATGCTTGGCGAGAACCTCCGTGGCCGAAAAATAGCACTCTATCTTCCTCGCCTTCTCGGAAACGTTCTTCGCCGACACCTCCTTCCTGATCTCGTCCGTGAACGGTTTCACGAGCCCTTCCACAACGACGGAGTGCCCTTCCCTGAACAAATCCGGCAACGATCCCTCGTACCGTACCACGATGTCGGAGATGAGATCGGTGACGACGAACTCCACCTCCGGCGACGACGCCGGGTACACCACGCTGCCTTCCAGGACAAGACCGCCCAGCCGAAACCGCGCTTTTGTTGGATTGTTGGCGTATTTTTCGAGGGCTTCGGTTGGGGTGACGTAGAAGACGAGCTGGTCTTGGAAGTTGTTGAGAACGATCACGACAAAGCCGGCGAGGCCACCGAAGGTGAGCGCGTAGGTCCAGAGGCGCCGCGTCTGGAGCTGGCGCGCGCGTGCGCTGATGTCGACGGATTTCTTCGAGCGCGGCGGGGTGCGGCGCGCCGTGGAGAGGAGGCGGTGGAGGGAGAGGTGCGGCGGCGAGGGTTGGATGGGAGGGTGGTGGAGAAGGGAGGATGGGAGGAGGGAGGCGGTGTGGAGGAGATGGGATCTGAATCGCAAGGCGAGTCCCGAGGCCATTTGAATTTTCTCGGGAAAGTGGAGAAGAGAAAAGAAAATTGGTGGTTGGGGTTTAGGGTTTTGAATTATTAATTAGGCTAGGCCGCCATGGCTGAAGCCGAATGCGATGCCACTGAGAAGTTTCTGGCGCTTTTTGGATGGAGGGTTGAAAAGAACAGGAGGAGAGACCAACTAGACAAAGTCGAACAGTATTAAATTGAATTAATTTATTAAAATTAAAATTATAAAATGTTTCATGTCTTTTTTTTCCAAATTAATTTTTTTTTATTTTTTTATATCACTGTGTCTTTTCATAATGTAGTAAAATAACATTTTAAATCTGATATTCTTAAAAAATATTTAGGTTATGTCAGGTATTTAATTTAAGACAATTTCATTTTTACATTGTTTTCTTTTTTTTAAGGCATCATATTTATTAAGCATTTATAGGATTTTTTTTTGTTTTTTTATTACATTATTTGTTTTATCCTATATTTTTTCACTCTAATTTGTATGAATTGTGTATCTTTTTATTATAATTTAATTAAAATATATAAACTGTATAATTTTTTTAATTATTCATCCGATATAAAATATTATGTAACTAAATTTATTAATTTTTATCATAATTATCTTATAATTCATCTTAAAACTAATTTCTTATAGTTTAATTTATTAGTATCGAATATAATTTCACTTCTTTTTTTTCTTTACGCTATCCTTAAATATTAAATATAAAAATAAAAAATTAAATATCTTTTTTTATTCATTATATTTTAGTGTTGTTTTTACTTTGGTATATTCATTTTTAAAAGCTTTATTTTGATTTTTTGTTTTCAAAATTGTCATTTTAATCTTTTATATTTTCAAAAGTTTTATTTTAATATGTTAAGTTTTAAAAGTTTTATTTTGATTCTTTATATTTTCAAAAATTTCATTTTGATATTTTATATTTTTTAAAGTTTTATTTTGATATTGTTCACAAATTAGCAAACATTAATGTTTTGTTAATTTTAAATTTTAAAATAATAACAACTAAAATCCAAAGTACGGTTCAAAATTACTATGCACACATTAAACCTAAAGTTTCTCATTAGTGTGGAGGTTTAATATTTTTTTATTTTTGTTGGTGTTGAATAACGATGTGACTATGAAGTGAGTACGGGTGTTGTTTTATGGATGGAGATTATGATTAAATACATTTTAAAGATTGTGACGGTTTTAATCAAAATTATTTTAAAATTTAATAAAACATTAATGTTTGCTAATAGAATAAAAAAATAATCAAAACCAAAATTTCGAAAACATAAAGATAAAAAAAGTTAAAATAAAACTTTAAAAATTTAATGTATCAAAATAAAAATTTTAAAATTATAAATATTAAAATAAAACTTAATATAACAAATTAAAACAACACTTAAAACATAAGGGAAGAAAAGTGATATTTAGCCACAGTAAAAATATAGCGTCGGAGCACCACTCACCAACTTTTGTTGAAGCAAAATGTAGAGGGGGCGGAGAAAACCAAGTAAGCGAATGAAGCAGGAAAAGTGCACCAGAAAAGTTCTCCAACTTTAAGTTCGGCTGTTGGTTGGAGGGCCGCATAGAAACACTACAGGCCCAGAAAACATGGGCCTGTGACTACGAAACCTTTACGTACAACGTGGGTCGAATCTAACTTGTTTACCTGTCAAATTTTACATAAACATATTTTCTAATATTTCACATAATCAGTTTGATTAATTGTAAAACAAAAAGTTAAAGAGCACACGTTCTGATTCAATTTATTATCGAGGAGTGAGTAATATATTATTTTAACACTTTTTTTAATATTGGTTAAAATTTAATGAAACTATAAAATTAAGAGAAAAACTAATTAAATATTAAGTTGAACTCACAAAAATGACAAAATTTGTTTGGTTCCATATCATATTTAATGACCTATTTTATGATTTTATAGTTTTTAATAAAATTTAACCAATTAAAAATAAAGATTAAAGAGAATGTTAAAAAAAAAAAGAATGTAACAGAGTGTATTTCTAATATTTCTCAAACATTAATAACTATGGTTAAGGACATTTAATAATGTTTTGTTAGAAGATATGTTTGATAACATTTGTTATTCATCTCCCTTCCCCAAAAAAGTTAACCTTGATTAAAAAATGAAAGAGCACAAGTTCTGATTCAATCGGAACATAATGGTGATTAAAAAATTAACGTTAGTCCACATAATTTTTGGTAGGAGTGAGTATATAGGTAGGTAGCTGCTGTGTTGTGGTGAGTGTCTAGAAGAAAGGTGAGAGAAATAACACAGAGGAGGCAAGGTGAAGTGGTGAATTAGGATGTTTAGGAGAGAAAAAAAATGTACTTTTCGTGGACCAATGACGCAATTCATCTCTTTCTTAATTAATTTGAGTTGGTTGTTCCTTCCACTGTTGGAATTAATACTCAAACTCCCTCTCCCTCTCATTTGGCTTTCCCTCCACCGAGACCTTTGATCAAAATAAAAATAACTATACAAACTGTATATATATATATATATATATTGGTCCCGATGGAGTCCAGGTATAGTTGCACTTGTTTCTTCCCCTCCTTTTCAAAATTCATTTCAGGTAAAAATATATAAAAAGAAAACGTTATCTTCATTCATTATCGTGATGGATTCGCAGGTCTTGCTGGGTGTTGCACTTTCATCCGTGGGTGGTTTCAGCACTTCCATCGGTACGCACACCTCTTCTCTCTTTCATCAACGTACAATTTGCTTCCTCCCCATTAATTCATAATCGATAATTCCATCCTCATATTACAAAAATTATGTTATAACACTTGGAAAGAAGAAAAAAAATATATGAATATGATAAAATTTATGATATAATAGGAAGATAAAAAAATATTAGAGAGATCTTTAAAATAATCAGCCGTTTGTGTATTATTACCCATCATATTATCATCATGCATATTTGATTCCTCTAAATTTACTAACTTCTAAATGTTCCAACGTTTCATGTTTCGTATATATCCTGCGCAACTTCGTGCATAAACTGCTACCATTTGCACCATACGCATACTTTTTACGACACCTTTTAATTAGTGAGGTTTTTTTTTTTTGTTTATTAAGTTACTTATTTCATCTTGGGACTTGGGGCGTATTAGGAAGGAGAGAAGAAATAGATAAAGTCAACTCGTAAACTAGATATTAATCCAGGAATGAGCAAGAGAAATGTCCTACACAATAATAATTAATAAGCACAAACTTCTAATGATCTTTATGAGCAATTATTAAGTAGTCGTGGATCATCTCTATCAATTTTGACTTAATTATCATTTCATGTAATAACAACCAAAAGTCACAAAGTTGATAGAAAGTTTGCGTCTATTATCTTAATCAATCTTTTTGTAAACTTTTTTAATTTATAAAAAATAGTTATGAAAACACAATCATAATAGAAATCAACAAGTACCACCATGATTTTAGACCATGCAGTATTTTTTTATAAAGTTGTGTATATGGAAAGAGTCTTCAACAATAGTCTCTCTACCTTTTTACGTCAAATTAAAAGAAATATTGTTTGTAGCTTCGAGTAGATTCAGAGTTCAGAAATTTAAAACCAAACAAACATGCATTATAGGTATGAGGTTGGTTACACTATTTACATTTTACAGACTTATGTAAATTACCCAAAATTATATTCGTTATTATTTTAAGTTATGTGGAGCTAGCCGGCCGGACTAACATTTCTGAACATCGAACAGGTGCACTTTTCGTAATCCTTAGTCAAGCTCCAAGTTTGAAGATGCTTGGACTGTTACAGGTGGTTTTCCTCGTTCCAACTCAAAAACTCCGTTTTATCTGCTTTGACTTTTGAGTTGCATATATATGTTCATTTTCAATCATTTCTCCTAGGAAAAAATGAAATGAATTTTTTCATAAATTAAAATTAGTTTTTGATTAGTTAATTTATAAATATTTTTTCATTTTTTAGAGAAATTAAATGAAAAAACTTCAATAAATTAATTAATGTGAGAGCTAATTTTAACTTATTGAAAAAAATATATTTTATTTTTCATAGAAGTAGTTCAGAAGTTTACATCCAAGGAGACCCTTAGATACTTTTGGTGTTACTTTCCAATAAAAAGTTGGAATTTATGGATAAAAAATTAAAATTGAATTTTTATCTCGATAACAGGTATTAAACATTGGCATTTAAAGTTGAGCTGATTTCTGAAGCGAAACTTTAGTTGTGATTGGAAAATAACACCAAAAATTCTAAGTTTTGTCATTTATAAAATGTAACATTAAGTCTACAATTAAAATCCTTGACTTGCATACTTTAGCCATATGCTTGCTTTTTGAAAGCTATCATTTCATGAAGGGTTTTGCTGCTGGTTTGATGTTGAGTATATCATTCTTTGATCTGACTCATAATGCCTTGAACTCACTTGGCTTCTTGAGAGGCAACCTTTGGGTATGTTGTGTTCTTCACTCTTCAGTATAATTCAATTAATCTAATAAGTTCTCTCATATTCTGACCATAAACTTTTGTCTTCTTTTTCTCTAGTTTTTTGCTGGTGTCATATTCTTTGCTGTTGTTGCCAAATTTATACCAGAACCAACAGTTGCTCCTCCCACTTCAGATGAAAAGGTAAAAAGGTTTTAATGAACGTTTTCCTGCCAATTGAATCACTGTTTGTGCATTTTCAAAATGGCATTGCAGTTGCTATGTTGTTTTCAACATAGATACAAATTCTGATAATGTTATAACACTTGAAAATAGAAAGTTGGGAAAGAAGGAAACAAAGGCATTATGAAAAGGCGTCGCCGTCAAGTTTTAATCAGTGGAGTTGTTACAGCCATAGGTATAACTGTATGAACACTTTCCAATAGAGTGGAGGAAATTAGAATTTTGTTTCTCATCTTCTAAGTTGATTTTTAATTTTCATTTTGATTTTATCCCAGGTATAAGTTTGCATAATTTTCCAGAAGGAATGGCAGTGTACCTTGGATCCATGAAGGTACTCCTTCTGTCAAAAACTTTAGCTGGTAACTTATTAGAATTTTTTAATGAGAGGTCATTTATATCCATATTGACAATAACATGTCTAATATGGATCTGCTGCTTCTGTCATTAATTGGCGAAGCATTACTTTTATACTTTCTAAAATGTTTGTTAATGTCTTTTCAATTTGATGATTTTGTCATGCTTCTTTTAATAGGGCATTCGTGTTGGTCTTAACCTTGCACTGGCCATTGCTCTGCACAATATCCCAGAGGTATAAATTTTGGTCATGTGGCAAAGCCCTTTAGACTATATGCTATAATTTTATTTGGTGAAAATATAACAATAAGAGAAAACCGTCACACCTTATAAAATTTTATGCCTTTTCTCTGAATATTTTAGTTTCATTTTGTTTTGTTTTTATTGTAAATTTTTTCCTCCACATAAACAATAACAATCTGCTTTCCAGGGTGTTGCTGTTGCACTTCCTGTCTATTTTGCGACACAGAGGTAAGAACCTTAGTGAGCTCCTGTTGTTTTAGCCTTTCGTTTGACATAATGTCATTTTTTTTTGGTCGGCAAGTCATTCTTTGTAATAACATCTGGAACTATTTATTGATCTTAAATCTATGGATGGTGTTGTTTGTTATGTTTATATAACATGAGTTATACCAATAACTACAAATTTGAAAAATAACTATTTTTTTTATTCCATTTCTGAATGCATGTGTTGTAGCAAATGGGAGGCATTCAAATTGGCATCACTTTCTGGCTTTGCTGAGCCACTGGGCGTTGTAATTGTAGGTATATGATATGCTTCGCACCATATAACTAATTTGGTATATTAACAATAATGAAGCGTAATATTCACAACACAAAAACATGCTTAAGGTTAGGTGAGGCATGCATGGTACAACATTGCACATTGGATCCCTTTCTCTCTCAATTTCAGAGTTGATTTAATGGTTTTCAACTTTTCATGCGCATAGATATATATTTTTAACACACTTTTACATTGGTAAAGTTGAATTTACTGCGACGATTTTTCTTCCTTCTTTGTAGCCTGTTTATTCCCTACCAGCCTAAATCCCGAGATTCTTGAAGGTATCCTTGGATCAGGTTAGCACTAATACAATTTCTAGAACTCACAATTTGTTTTTGGGTACATTGTTATGTATATTTTGATTAACAGTTGGTGGAGTCATGGCTTTTCTAACCCTTCATGAAATGCTGCCACTGGCTGTTAGATATTAATTAGAAAAATAATAATAACAAGTTTTATGAGCCTTAAATTGTGGAAGATGAAAGTTGTAAGGTTGTGAGTTACAAAGTCTTGAATAAGCAATTATGTGAGCATTTAGTATTATTGAATAAGTAAATTATGTGAGTGGTCACTCTATTTTAGTATAAATAGGAGATCATACTCTTGTATTTGGTGTGGCAAATGAAATAAAATCTTCTTCTTCTTCCAACAAAGTGGTATCAGAGCTTGAGTTCTAGAGTGTTGAGAGAGAAACACTTTGTGAGTTGAGAGAGAAATACTTTGTGAGTTGAGAGATGGCAAGCAATGGCTTGAGTATGTTTCAATTCTCTCGTCTTACCAAAGAGAATTATGATAATTGGTGTCGTCGCATGAAAGCCTTGTTAGGTTCTCAAGATGCATGGGAGATTGTAGAGAAAGGTTATATTTTCTACGTATTAGCTTACCAGAGGACATGTAGATGGGAACTATCTCTTTCTTTTCTGAATGAGATGCATTCAGACGTGAAACTTGTAAGATGCCAGCATTAATGTACAACAGTCAATAGAGGATGACAGTAAAACATGAAGGTTGGATTCATTTCACCTGTGTAATTATGGCTCCCCCTTGTATAAGTATGTACAGACAAAAGTAACTTACAATTTCATGTTGTTCTGTTATCTTTTAATTTCACAATTTGTGTATGTTTACTTTATTTACTAGTTTTTAAACTCCTGCAACACACCTTATAAATTTCCGTTGATAAAAAAAATCTCTTTTAAAAAGGTATATATAAAAAAATCATTTTACGACAATTTTTTATATCTTTGCTTCCTCTATTTCACACATTTATAATTCAAAGGGACATGTAAGAAAGTATGCCACTTAGTCACATTCCAAACCAGCTTAGTGATAATTAATGGAATGTAGATTAGTTGGTTGAACAAAAATGTGCTAGTTATTATAAATCTCATTTAATATTGTCTTTGATTTTTACGAAGAAAAAAAATATCTATGTAAGTATTAATATGATTATTGTGCATGTAATCACACATTTAACCAATGCATCAGTATACCAATTTTCTACCAAAATTAATAATAGATCTACTTTCTAAACAACAGCTTGTAAACTCTTTTGAAATCTGATGTTTGTATATCTTGAAACCAAGCATCTTTATCAGAAGCATGCTACATCATTGAGCCATTTAGGTTTCCTAAGGATATATGTTTGAATTGAGTGAAAATGATGAAATGCACTTGAATGTAATAAAATGATATTACCTCCCATCCTTTATATAAACAACGTTGTACAAAAATAAAGAAAGTAATGATCACTTTTAATACTACCATAAATTTGATTCAAAGAAAATTTTACAAACACCTTCTAAGCAATGAACAGATTTACATCAGAATTCCCTTTACATGTCCAATAATGAACAGATCAACATCAAAATTTTAGAATTTAAAAAATCATAAGAATTAAAGCATTTCTATCGTCAGTAACAAATCTCAGCAGTGGTGCTTGCCGAAGAAAAATGTGGTGGTGGGCTGATTGGATTCTGAACAAAGGTATGGCGAGCTTCATGTCGATCACGCATGTGCAGACCTCCATTAGCTTGACGCACGTGCGAACCGAGTTGATGGTGAGGTTCACGTTCTTCAAACGTTGCGAGCCTCGATGAAGGCGCCAAGCGAGGAGAGGAGCAGGCGTACGATGTGTTGGAGTGGGTGCACGATGTGCTACAAACCCATCAAAACCATATCCATCGTCGTTGGTTTCTACCATGCACAACTTCCTCGTTCTTGATCCTCCCTTGCTTCTAACTTCTATGCTCAATTGTAATTGCGTCAAAACCCTAGTGAAGAAGATTGCTCCCGTTGTTGATGTGCTATATGAGACGGTGAAGGAGAAGACGAATGTGGTTTCGAGTTTTGAGGAGCACATGTCTTCCCATTGTCGAAGCACAACGGCCTGTGGCTTTTAGATTTAAAAGTCGAAGAAAGGAACAAGACTCAACCCTAAGTCCCTAACTGTCTTCTCAAAACAACAACGTTTTTTAACTTCCTCATGTTATATTTTTTGTATTAAAAATGTTGAGACAGGTCACATGACAAGTCAGTTGCTAGTGTGTTAAGCATTTTTATGACATGGCACCATATGTGAATAGCTTATGTGTCATGTTAATAGACACTACTGATAACATGGAGTAAACATAAAAGTTTTTAAATATCAAGAATCAAATAGAAATAAAAAATATTATTTGAAAATAAATACAAAAAATTAATATTTATTAGAAATTATTAATATATTTAAGCCTTATTTAAAATACGATGAAATATAGTAGAACTTCATCATTTTTTTTAGTCAATACCTTCTTCTTCTTTTTTTCCTCCTGAATTTGAGAGTATGAAATGAAATCATTTTTCTAATTACTACACTATAAAAAAACTGAAACATAAACACTTCATCCTATTTTATGTTATTTCAATACCTTATGTCGTCTACCAACAAAAATCCAAATCCCACAAGATTCGGTTATGAATTCGGGTTCTCTTATGAATTCGGTTTTTGTGGAACACACTGAGGACCATGAAACCCAAACGGAAAACTTGGTATTCTCCAGTGGCCCAGTCACTCTGAAATGAATATAACCGGTAACCCATGATACACGATTCGGTTATGAATTCAGGTTCTCTTATGAATATGGACTTTTCAGTAATGATACTTTCCTATTAGAATGCCGGCTCCAATTTCAATTTAACAAAAATAATTAGAATTTTTCGAAATAAAAATACAATTCATTTTGTAATATAAAAAACGAAAGCTTTTAATAATCGTAATCAGTGGATTGTTTTTTAAATAATTTGACTGTATCTTTATTTATGAATTTCTTTTCACCCTTACCAAAATCCACTAATGGTCATTAACTCATTATTAAAAATAAAATACTTTTTCTGAGTCTGAGTATTACGTACAGTAAAGAAGTGCCGTTACACACACAAAATAGGATACAACATCGTAGGTTCAAATATTTCTCATTAATTTTAATATTTAACTTAGAGTTTGCGTCTAATTTGATTCATACCATACAGCTATATATAATTAGTGGTTTTTGAATTATCATATTTGAACTATTCCTTCTTAATTTTAAAAAATTAAATTAAAGTTATAGAAAGTAGACATACATTTTTTAGAAAGTAAGAGGAAAAATATTAGCTAGATTATTACTTATAGGACTCATTAGAGTTAGTATAAAAGTATCGTAGTAGAAAATTGATGCAAGTTTTTTTATGATGAAAAACATGGTTGCTAGCATATACTTTAGACGATTTTGTTAAGCGATTTGATTTACTCATCTCTCTTATAAAACTCACTATTGAGCTTAAAGCATTGTTATGAATAGTTCTACATTTAACTAATAGACAATGAAAATCATAACTTTGTGTAGTGTTGTTGTGAATTCATAAAGACACCAAAATTTTACCTTATGCAAAATGATAAGTGGCTACAGAAAGTAGAAAACCATATTTGTTTAAGTGTTTTATTTTAAAGGTGTATTTGATTTGCTAAAAAGACATAACAAACAAAATAATATTGGACAAGTAGCTGAATCACATTACAACTTTTTATACTGTACGTTATTTGGTGTTTGATGCACAATATAAATAATTTTGTGTTGTATCTTATTTGATGTACTTGTGTATTAGACAAAATAATATAAATTTTACTATAATACCCTTTGTAATGTACAATGTTTGGTTTGTCCGCTTCTTCGAAGTCCATTATCTCCTCTCTCTAGTGCCACTGGTCGTCGCCGCGAGTGGAAGTAAACACCGCCATTAGTTTCGTGTGGATCTTCTCTTCCACCGTGAGGTGGTTAATGATGAGCCAGAAGAACCAAGTTAGTGCCACCGACGATGTGTCCCTACCGGCGAGGAGAAAGTTGAGCACGATTTGTCGCAGCGCGGTGACACTCAGTGATTTTTTGGCGTCGTCGCACTTCTTTATGAAGGAGAGGATAGTGACATTGGAGGGGGAGTACGATGTGGGGGAACGGATCGAGATGACACCAAATTGGGAGTTGCAAGTGACGTTCACGAAGCCAAAGTTGTTGGTGGCGTGACTGGTGATTTGAAGGAGCGTGATGATAAGCTTGTCGAAGGGGTGGGGAGGGTGCGAAGGTCGGACCAGGAGAGGAATTGGAGGAGGACGTGGTAGCGAAGGATGTTGGCAAGGACAGTCAAGGAGAACTGGTTGTCGGCAAAAAGGTAGGAGTTGAGGACGATGAGAATGGAGAGGGAGGATGAGAGATCCGTTATGAGGGGCATGGCAGAGGTGAGAAGAGAGATGAATAAGGATAATATTATATTTCTATTTTTGTTAGACAATGAACAAGAAGTCGTACCAAAATTTAGTGAGTTATAAGTTTTTAGGTATTTGTCAAGTCCATCATTTTTTTTTATTTTGTACTATTCCTCAATCATTTTTTAAATCAAACATTTATAAATATTTTTTTTGTTATCCAATCTCTTATTTTTTTAGCGAATCAAATGCACTCTAAGTTAGCATAAAAAAATTAAAATTATTAAATCAAACTAATTCAAATAAATTTCAATTGTTTTGTTTTCTCTTTCTAAAAACTCAAATTAAACGGAATTGGGGACCTGTTTGAAAAAAAAACAATTGTTTTTATAACTGAAGGAGTAATAAGGTTAAATTGTTTTTGCATAAGTTATAGATTTTTTTTTTAATTCATAAACTATCTTGAAGAGCTTATTGAGATAGGCTGAACGTATTATACAAACTTTTCATAACACGTCCTTATATCATAAAATAATTCGAAATAAGTCGTACATAGGCTCTTTCAAGCGAATCCATGTTAGATCTACACAAGCTTTTCTCACACACACAAAAAAAAAGATCCACACAAGCTTTTAATTTTATCTTAATATTTTTTTAAGGCATCTTTATTAATCTTTATTAATATTCATATTCTATATTTGCTCTCTTAAATATTTCTCTCTTATTATATTATAAAAAATTATCAACGAATGTCTTTAACTTGATGAAGTAACATTTACGACATTTTATCAATTGCATTCAATTACTTAAAATAATTTTTTTATCATTATTATATAATAAATGAATTTTGGTAAACACTCTACATTTTCCCTTAAGGATGCAGGTTAATTAAGAATGCTTGTTAGAAAATATGTACATCACTGTCATTTAGACTTAAAAAAGATCCACATTTTTAATAACTTTCGAAGTTTTCCTTTCGTGTTAATTTTTTTTTTCCTTTTCTTGTTCCCCACATATTAATTCTCTTAAATAATTGTTTTAATTTTTATGCTAATTTACCTAAATATTATACTGTCAAATTAAACTCTTTCATATTATTATTTCAATTTATATAAAAAATTATTCTTCTTTCCTAAATCTCAATTTTGTTTAGTTGCTTCTTCTTTTTTATCTAATCATAAATATATTTCTAATAATTTATTTATCTATGAAAAATGATTTTAATTTTTTAGATTTATATATATATATATATATATATATATATACACACACACACGATATTCATCATACTTACTCAATAATGATTGATTACAATGAAAGTTAAATTTGACCTGTAATAATAATGTAAATATTGCGCATATTACTCTGAAAAAGCTTTACCAAACCAACAACCACATCCTGAGGCTTTGTCTTCAATTATGCTACGCGCATATCTAGCTAGTTAAATATACCAAAATAATATGATTTTTTGTATTGAAAAAAATGTGAGAAAGAGGATGATATCTCTCAATCCTATTAATAGGGCTTTATTGGTACTTCGAGGATTGGAGGATTACTACACGAATCTAAATTAAACAATTTTATTCAATCACATTTGCTCAAACTAACAATAGGAGTTAAGGGATCAATCTCTTTGAGGAAGAGATGTCTACCAAGCAAGATTTTGAATGATACTTATAAACTTTCAATTAACTTTCAGTTCATAATTTATAATTTCAATTAGCTTATAAATTAATTTTACCAAACATATCATCAACGAACTTTATTAGCTAAAGTATTGTTTTCGCAAGGATGATCCCCATTTTATCATATATATTCTAACCAGATGTTGGAGGAAAAAAGGAGAAATTGCAGTAACGAGACAAATCGAAATATGTAACCGCAGAAGCCTGAATTATGAGCATTTGTATATGGTACATACTGATCCACTGTATTTATTTCATGCGCATAAATTATCCATCGTATCCAAATTAAATCATAATATTAAAAAAATGGAAAAGAAAAAAAAACTCGTTATATATTAAAGTCTACAATGTTCCATCACATCTCTCGTTGACAGGTTGGGGGATGTTGTGACAGATTGACGTTACACTGGATTCCATGGATACCAAGCAAAGAATCACCATAATTAGTCATCGTTTTCATCACCCGTTTTACTGTTGTTATGTTAAATCTACAAAGTATATATATAGTGGCGCCATAGAAAACCCTGTTAACAGTCATAGACTACCCTTATTTAACATGTTCAAGTCCAGGGTGAGAAGGTTCAAATAGACTTTACCCAAAAAGAAAAAGAAAAGACAAGTGGGGACAAAGAACGTGGAGTCCCGATTTTGTTGGCTGAGTTGAGAGTGAAGAGTGAAGAGTGAATGAAGTTACCCTATGATTATTTCAAACTCTGCATGTGTGTACTTTGATATGACATTTCAAGCAGCTCTCTCTGGTTGTCTTTCTCTGTGGACTTTTACCAACAGCCACAAGATCCAGCGCATTCCCCCCAACCCTTCAATTTTAGATACGATTTTGGTGCCTTCTGTTACGAATCTTATCATCATTGCATTAATTCATTTCCATTTTTATTTTTTAATTTAATGAAGATATATATATATATATATATATATATATATATATATATATATATATATAATATAATTATTGATTAAAAACCCTTGTTGCTGTTGGCTTCAACAAAAGCTAATTAATCATTTTGGTAGAAATCATTAGGGTCAGTCTAAACATAGTATTTGATCTGTCCATCATGAAGGACACAACAAAAGTAGCACCATCATTCGAGTCATAAAGCTGATCAATGACAGGTTCTAAAGCTTCCCCAAACCTGCATTTTCACTTGCAATACTATATATATTATTAATTATATGATTATATAAAATCTTAAACACCAATTGACCATTAAATCATGAAAAAAGGTGATAGAATTGTATAAGGGATTTTTTTTAATAAATAGTTAAGTTCATCTATTTCAAATATTTCATATGAGATACTGATAGATTAATTTCTAAAATATAAATAATTTAATATGAAATACTGATAAATTAATATCTCAAATATAAATAATTTAAATTTAATTCTTGAATGTACTAAATGAAATTAGTTCCATAAAAAATATAGTAAAGTGGTCCTTAAATTTTATAATTTTCTTAAATTAATTTTTAAATATTACAATTTAATAATAAAATATTCTCATAAATTTAATGAGATAATTAATTTGTTATATTTTTTTTACATATTTAAAAATTAAATTGATATTTTTTATCTTTCAAGAAATTAATTTAACATTTTCAAGAACCCATTTGGTTTTTCTTTCCGATAATTAAGCTATTGGATAAAAGGTGTGTGTGTGCGTGTACCTTTCCATGCACTTGGGTAAATAACTATATATCAACCCTAACGTGGATAGAAGTTTGATAACATTGATTGGAGCCTCTGAGCAGCAATTTGCACGAGTGGAGAAGAGGAGGGAAAGGGTAAAGATACCTCCTGGATTCATATGAACACCCGTCACCTCACTCTAATCTTTTTCACTGGGGCCACCATGTTCCTCGGCATTTACTTTGTTACGTACCGGAACTGCGTAAGTACACATCATACCATATATACAAGTGTGACTTTATTAATATTGTACCTCTAAATGAACAGGTTTATGATATGTATGGTAGTTATTAGTGTGCTTATTTTTTTAAGAAAAAAAAATTATCATTTTATGTTACTTTTTTTATGCCCATTGAAAATGCCAAATATTCTTGAATAGACTAATTATCAGTACATATATACTTCTTTCCTCTAACGGTCGGTTGGGTAGCATGGAAACGGTGAGGAAGAGAAGAAAAAGCATAAAAATAGCCGGAAAATTAAAAATTTGGGTCATTTGATAGCGTTAAAATACAGAAGAAAAGAAATAAAAAATGTTAAATTTCACGTATTTTGATTTCTTCTAAGAAGTGCGTGAAAATAAAAAGTAGTACACATTTCTTGCAAAAAAATAATCTTAGTTTTGTTCATAATTAAATTGCTGCTAAAAATAGATTTTCATAAGTAACCAGCTTTTGGATATCTGATAATCGATTACTTTCCAAACAACAATTGATATGCACTTCACACAGTACAAATACGTCAATTGATTTTCCTATCAAGTACAACTAATTGCGAGAATTTGAAAACCAAATGTTTTAATTAAGTAAATTATTTTTATTTATTTTTCTTAAACCAAAGTAGCTATGGGTGAGTTTGGTTGTGAGGAAGAGAATGAGAGAGAATAAGTAAGAAGGAAAGAAGAAAAATACTTAAATTAAAGTGGTTTGATTGGTTAAAAAAAGAAGATAAACTAATATTAAATGAAGAGAGAGAAAGAAACATGAGTAACATGTCCAATTCAACCTAAAAAATCTAGAGAGAAACTCATTTATATACAATTCTTCCCAATTCTTCTCATTTTTACCATGGGATCCACCAACTTTTTTAAAAATTTCCTCCCTAATCTCTTGTATCAAATCACCAAGCTTTTGAAATTTCTTGTCTCTTCCTCCTGTTACCTCCTCTCCTTTCTCTCATTGGTACCAAAGCAACCTTATATCATCATATTTATTTCTACTCACTCTATTTCTCTTGTCCCTAACTATATATTTTCATCCATTCTATTTCTTTCCTTCTTCTTACCTATCAAACATATCCTAAACACTTCATGCATTAACCCCTTACTATTTTTTCCATAAATGTTTTTATCACATCATATAATCTATTATAAAAGTTTTATCTCTTATCTCTTTTTCTCTCACTAGGTGTCATTTAGAGGAGGTTTCCCTAGTCTTCTTTTTTTTTAAAAAAAAAAAAGAAATGAAATGTCTTTTACTTTCATCATTTTTTCCATTTCTTTTTTATCACATTTATCATTTTCTCCTTTTTTTTTTTATCTCTTTTCCTTCTACTCTAAAATAAGTGTGAAAGTAATAATATGACATAATTACAATTCTAATTAAGGTTAATTTGAAAGGAATGACAAGTTAGAATTACATGTTTTGGAGCTAGGAACCTATATTAAACGAACATTCTGTCGGTATTATTAATTATTAAACCAATGACGTACAATCCTGGGAGATCATGGATCTTGAATCTTGGAATACAAATTACCACTTCTCGGTTATGTTTATAGAGAGATACTATATATAGAGAAACCAAAACCAGAAATAAATGACAACATGAACATTTACAATCTGATATGCATCATCAAGACTCAAGGAGATAATTAATAAAAGTGAAAATATGAGAAACAATCAACAGTTCCATAGTGTTCATGACATCATATAAACTGCGACTGGGAAAGATTGCGTTAATTAATTAATTTTGTTATTCAATTTCAGAGCCCACTTGATCATCATCTTGATCTAGGTTGCAGTCATTTCCACAAGCCGTGTGTCCATACCCAAATGCCTTGATATGATCCTTAAGAGATCTTTTGTGCTTAAAATCAGACCCACAAGAGCAATACCAGCGTTTTCCACAGTTCTTTTCGTGAGTTCTCCAATCACCCCTCACAGCAAATGCTTTGCAACATTTTCTGCACACGAAAGGCTTTGTCCCATGCTTTCTCTTGTAGTGAGTTTGAAGGGTTCTGAAGTCTTTGAGTGGTTTTGCTCTTGGATGGTCGATGTTGTTCTTGCACCCCGGTGCACAGCAATAGCAAGGAAGTCTTAGCATAGCCGTGGGTTGTGTTCCCCTTAGAGACTCTGGTCCCTTCCTATATTGAGATCCATGCCCCCACATATGCATCTGTTTATTTTTGCACCAATGTTATTTATTATTATCACGTAACAGCATAGAATAATTAGATGAAGAAGAATTTGGAAGCCATTGACACACTCACACATACAAGAATACATGTTTTCTATATACTATAAATATTAGTTTTGTCCAACGAACTGCATTGTGAAAAAAAAATACTTCAAACTAGGCCTTTAATTTGTTGCATGTATAGTTTTGTAAGGATTTTGAATTTGAATTACTTAATTTACTATGTAGGCCAAGTTTTTGGGTTGGAATTTAAAGGAGAAAGGAGAGAAAGATAAATGTTTTATTTTAAATTAACAGATTTATATAATTAGAAAAATAAATAAATCAATTAATAACATGTAAAGTTTATGTTAATTAATTTCTTTTATTTTAAAAAATAATTAAATTAGAGAATGGAGTATTTATTAAAAAAAATACACTCTCTTTTCCTCTCTTTACAAAGCTTAACTCCCAAATAGTATGCTAACTAGGAACTGCCTCCTTTTGAACAAGTTTTGATACTAGTTCATCAACCACGCTCTCTGGAATTAAATAAATAGGTGACAGTGTAGGGCATCCTGTTAAAGAAAAAGTTCGCGCAGGAGCCCAACAAGAGAATATTTGTACAGTTATTTATATTATATTCATTTTTGTGAAACTCTATTGATATGTTGTTTCATTCTGTGCCTCCCTTGTCGGTGTCTTTTTGTTTTATGTTATAAACCATTAATTAACGTATGAGGAAAAAAACACTTGATTTAGACAACTTAACCATGCTATTTTTCTTACTTGTAAAACTAAGAAGGTGCAAAAAGGGATATAATTGAGCCATTTATTGGGATACTGATCTTCCCAGAGGGAGCAAGAGTTTTCATTTTTATCTGAACAGAAAAAGGGGTAATAGATCGAGTAGCTTGCAGCTCATCAAATAAAGGAAAGGAAATGCAATAATATTAAGTGGGAAAACCCTAAAATATATATCCATACTCGTTACTCAGACAAATCTCCCTCCTAATTTGATAAATTTAAGTCGACTTACAAAAAAAAAGTTAATTTTAGTGATGAATCAATTTATGTAAATTTTAAAAATTCATCACTAAAGTTTCACTAATGTTTATATTAGTGATGGATATTTCATATTTGTCACTAAATTTAATCACTAATAAATAATTTTCTTGTATTTGCATGTGAAAATTTGAAGTCATACTATACATAGAAATATGAAGAGTTCAACTAAAGGCCTAGCATAAATAAGCTTCTTCTTTTTGGAGAAATTTTCTGAAAACGAGATCTGGGAGAAAGTAGGGGTATGGGAGAGTATAAAGAAACAGGAAAAAGGAAAGTTATTCTCTTTCCTTCTACTTATAATTCTATTCACCGGTAACTATTACTATATTGTCTTGATTATTTTATTATTCTCCTCGATCGAAGGAAATTGATCATCAAAATGACCAAAGGTGACAAACCTGCATGTTGTTGTATCTGTTGAACGTCTTGAAACAAAGGGGGCATGGGAACTGTGTTGGACCAATCAGAATCTGAGAAGAAGTAGGGATCCAATATTGTCCTCTGTTAATTCTATTTGACAGAAGAAGCCCCGAAGCATCAGTGAGTACTACTTTTTCTTCTTCTTCTTCTTTGTCTGAAGAAGCCTCTGTTGAGTATAGGCTTGAAGAAGCTAAATCAGCAGAAGATGCAATACTCGTGCTTGGAAGCCCTAAGTGTAAGGCCACAGTCACTGCAGCATCTTCTTCATCCAAGAAACTAGATGATGAACTCAGCTCTTTCTTTTTCTTGTCCACTTCCATGACACTGAATGAAGATTCAAGATCTTCTTCTTCTTCATGTCTTGGATGAAGGAGGGGAAGGGCTTTTCTTTGAGGAGGAGAGGGTTGGAACTGATGATGAGTATTAGAAGATATGGCACTTGTGTAGTTATTACTATTATGATAATTGGAAGGAAAATAGAATGGTGGATTGATGGAAGAAGGAGAAGGAGAGGAGAGAAGACATGGTGAATTGAGGTCCAACCAAAAGTTAAGGTCATTGGAGGTGTAGGAATTGGTCATGATGAGGGGGTAGTGGGAAGAAAAAGGGTATATGATATCAGGGGTAGAAAGGGTTAGGTTATTAATTACAGACAAGTGAGTGCACAGAAAGGAAATAAAGGGAAGGGAAGGAGTAGTAGTGGCGGAAGGAGAGGGGAGTAAAGGTGAGCAGAAGATATAGTTTGAGATTTCAACAAGCAAAATATAGCTAGCCACAATGAAAGAGTTAGGTGAAGGGTTAAAGGATGTGAAGAAATTAATTCAATGTTGGTAAAGCAAGACCAATAAAGTTGAGGGAGACAAGAAATCACTTGGGAAAAGGTAGAGCAGATTCAATATAAAATTTTATGGAAATTATTGTTTGGTGTTATAATTTGCACTTATTGTTTAACGTTTATAATGATGCTTCGTACGTTATGTATATATATAAAATGAATGGGAGTGGAGAGCTACTGCAGATGCTACGTTATGTAAGTGTCACTATGTAAAAAAAAAATTGAATGATACGCCATAATATTATTCTATAAAGAATTAAATTGGTAATATATATATATATATATATATATATATATATATATAATATTTTCTTAAAATATTAAAATGACAAATAAATAGAAATATATAATTTTTTTTCATAAAAAGAAGCACGAATAATACTAAGAGAAATGTATTAGATTATAATTTTAAAGGATTTTGAAACATTTTTTTTATATAAAAAGTATTGTAATCAGAACTTTTAAATAGTGTAAATAAATTTTGTAGTATTCAATTAAGATTTTTTTAAAGAATACAACAAAATTCGATAGTATTTAATTAAGTTTTTTTATAATTTATAAAAATTAATCTTTTAATATTAAAAAATATACAAATTTAGATGAATTATTTATTAAAAAAGATTTTGATGAATTTTATTATATTTTTTAGTATAAAATATCTATCATACAATCTCACAAAAATCCTTAAGATTTTGTTAAATTTTTTTATTTCTTTTTTTATTGGTTATCAAATTTTTTTTTCTCTCATCACATATATCATCTTTTCCTTTTAATATTCTTCAAGATATGTGTCATATATATTTCTCTTATTTTTTTGGAATGAAAAAATGTTAAATATATTTCTCTCCTCTAACTTTTCCTCTGTTTCAAAATTAAATTAATGTTTGTCATATGTGTCAAGATTAATTAATTATATTTTTCTTATATTAACTATTACTTAGGCAATATTTTTGTGATTATCGTTCTTAATTTTCTCATCCCCATAACTTAATAAATTCATACCAATTTTTCACTCTCATTATTCTCTTTTAGTATATGCTTATTATTGTATCCCTTTTAAACATGTCATTAAATTTATCATGAAATATTATAATAATTAAATAAAAACTAACGTATAATTTTAAATCTATTATTCAAATTCAAAAGTGAGAATGAAAAAATGTTATTGCAAAAAAGATAGTATAAAAGGATATAAAAATAAAATCAATATAATTGTTAAAAGATTAAAAATTATATTGTTTTTTTTATCCAAACATCGTCATCTCTTATTATTATTTTTTACTAACTCTTATAATTTTAAATGTGTTTTTAAAATTTAACAAATTTTTTTAAATTTTATAAATTTATAAAATTCTTTCAAATTCTTTAAATTCTTATAATATAAATTCATTAAAATCCAAACTATCATAAAAATCTTTTAAAGAAATCTAATAAGTCATAATATTCCTACATAATTTTTAAAATTCTCAAAAAATAATTATGTTAAAATATTATTTTAAAATCCTAATCCAATACATCCTTAAATATGTCACTATGCTAGTATGTGTATCTCTTACAAAATCTCTGTTACTCTCTCCTTTTAATACATTTAAAAAAATAAATATATTTTTTTACATTAGAATTACACTTTTCAAATTATAATTATCACTAATTCTTATTGATTTTATTTTAGAAAATATAAAAGAGTTTTGCTAATTAAAATTCCTTGGACATTAATTAAGAAAATAAAAAAAATTATTGAAATACATAAAATTATATTGTTCATAACTTTTTTTTATACTTTTATCTTCATAAAAATATTTTTTTTCTTTTAATTCCTTAATTAATACACTAAATGCACTAGTATTTATCAATATATAATACGTTAACCAACCCACATATGGAAAGAAATTAATGTCACGAAGTCAGTCATCGAAGTTAAAGTCGTGGAGACTAGTAGTTACTACTTATCCCCTCGCTACCAACTAACCACAATCCCCGTATATTCACACGAGGCGGAAACTACCTGTAGCCCCCATTGGGGAGAAACAATAGTTTTTCTTTTTCTTAAAGAAGGGAAAAACAATAGTTATTATCAGGACAATTTGTAGAGTGTTTTTAAGTCACACTACTTGAAAAATAGTCATCGTTTTAAATTTCTTAAAGAGAGAATTATAATAAATTAAAAAATATCATCTTGTGAATTATAATTAGCTTTAAGATTATATTATGAGTCTTGCTAATCAATATTTTTAAAGCATCAATGAAAAAAATAAACAAATATTTATTATGAAGATCCTAAAAGAACATAAAAAATATAAAAAATATGATTTTATGTATTATAATAAAAATGTTTTTTCTTTTAATTCCTTAATTAATATTCTAATTAAAAATACTGGTTAATATTTATCTTCTCCTGTCTACCAAACTACTTAGTGATACAAACAAATTAAACTCATACTAGTAAGTGGGCGCCTTTAAAATATTGAATTAATTTAATGATCTTGAATAACAAGAACCAATTGAGCATTGGGAAATATTTCCGAGGAAAACACAAAAAATCTGCTTGTTTGACATACTACTACATTGTGATTTTATGTATCCCTCGGGAAACAAATAAATGCTTTTTTGGATTTAAACCAGCAATTGCTTTGGCTTGCACGCTGTGGTCTACTCGGCTCCTCAAAGCACGCAGATGCTGTCGGTGTCTCCAATACTGCTTTCACCTCTTGCATGCAAATGTTGACTGTTTCATCTACCATGTCTGCTTCATTGTTCACAACACTGAAACAAGCTATCAGTGGACAGTTTTGGAATTTAGAGTTATATTAAAAATCAATTACGTACACAGTCAAAAACATTCTTTCTTTAATTTTTCTAGAATTAAAGAAAGAATGTTTATGTTGTAGATCTACACTTATAGCTTGGTAGAATTTATTTATTTGTATGTCATTATAAGCTAGTTTGATTTTTTTTGTGTGTATGAACAGGGAAACTCTGTTGGAAGAGTTGGTCATATGATGTTGTAGATATAGCTAGAATTTGGGTTTATGTTTAAATCAAAGAACTAATTCTTGCAGTGAGTTTCCCAATTTTATATATATATATATATATATATATATATAGAAATTATTAGATAATTTATATTTTTGACTCATTTTTTACATGATACCTATGTTGCAAGTTTTTTAATTTATGAAAAAATAACATTCAAAGGTTGAAGTTATCATCATTTGATAATTCTTATAAGACTTCAAATAATATTTTTAAATGTTAAGAAATAAATAGTGCACTTATTTCAATAGTTAATTTGGTATATTTCTTATTTAAAACTTCATTTTCAAAATGTTAGGACAAAACCTAATTAAGTGCAATACTATACGTGCTTTGGTGTTTTAATTAGTTAGAGTTTTATTTGGATAACTCTTGGAATAAAAAAATAACATCAAAGGTTGGCACCTTACTTAAGTGATCTTCAATTTTAGTCTGAAACATGTACTAAGGTTCTCTTTGGTAGAGAGGAAAAAAAAGGGTGAATGAAAATAAAAAGAAAAGTTGAAAAATATAGGTGAGAAATAAAGTAAAAATTAAAGATGTTTAATTGAAAAGAAATAAAGATGAATAAAAATATATAAAAAATAATACAGATTTCACGATTGTTAAAATTATTTCCACTTGATTTCTCCTTCTCCAAACAATTCATATTAATTCCATCTTTGTGTCTCTTCCTCTTACTTTTCTCCATATTAAACAAGGACTAAAAGTGTAAAGTATTATAGGAATCAGTTTGATAAGACACTTTAATAACCTATAATCTATTTTGACTAGCTGATTTATAAGTTAATTTAACCAAAAATAGTTTTTTTATACACAAACTTATATTAGTATCTTATAAGAAAATAAGTTATTTCAAATAACTTATTAAAATAAGGTAGCTTATAAAATTTAGTGCTAACTCAAATAAAATTTTAGTACTTCCTAGTACCTACATCCTTACCATTAACTTTATTTATATGATATTTTAAAAATTTTAATTGAAATTTTTTATTTACAAAGTAGTCATACAAAGGTATATATTGCTATTTTAAAAGAAATAATATACAATACTTGAAGTTTCCATCACAGTCATTGGGGCTATTTACTGGGCTTCAAGGCTAGGCCCGTCTAATTCCAACATAACTGAAGGCAGAATATTGAACAAAATTTGGACTGAACGACTTGAGTCACAACAAACGTCCAAGTCCAACTACGCTTGTTTTTTTTTTTGCTTTTTCCAGCTTTCTCCTTCAACCATGTATAATCTTCCTACAACAAAAATTAAAGCAAATAATTACAAAATCAAATCATAGATTCTCATGCAAGAATCAAAGCCCAAGATTACTGACCACCATCTATGCTAAATGCTAATATAAATATACCACTCGCCTCATCATTAAAATGAGAAAAAAAATAGTTCACAAAAAAAAAAGAGAGGAAAAATAGGTCCTTCCTCTCCTCTACTACTCTTTCATTTCAATTCAAGTCCTTTTGTGACGTTCACTTGCTCAAAATTGGTACCGCAGGGCTATGGTAAGTGAAAACACTGAAATATTGGTTTTATTCCATTTCTTATTGATCTATTAGTTTCTTCTTGTCGACAATATTAGTGAATAGTGGTTGTTGAATAATTTACAATATATAATGAATACTAGGTGGTGCAGGCGAGGTATATATACGGATACTATTACTCACAAAGTCACAGTCACCAATTGGGTTATTATGATCATCACTCATCAGCACTAAATATTTGTTTGACATGGTAATGATACTGTAGAAAGATGTATCCATATCCTTTCGATGGGCCATGTTTTGTTAAAAGAATGGTGGAGTCTAACGATGAAGTTGGAGCTCATTGGGTTTGGTATCTAAGATCGTTAAGGAAGACTAAGGTCAAGGCCTTGTCCCTGTTACGATTCGAGACAGGCACTTGTTTCATGTGTCTTAAATTTTGCCTCCTACGACTTTTTAAGTTTAATAAAAATTATTTTCATCAAAGATTGAATTTGAGTAATCACTAATGTCTATTCAGATATATCTAAATTAATATTTAGAAACATATTTCAATGGTGGTTTAAAATAAATATAATCTTGTTATAATTAATGCTATCAAAATAAAAAAAGGGACGTGTGTATACACTTCTCAGAAGTCACAAGGAACAAATGGAAAAGACTGCCAGGCATGTGAGGGAATCACGCAAAACATAATTGAGAAGCGAATGATACAAAAACCCGGCGTGCAATGAAGTGAGGAATGAAAAGTATCATTATAAATATAACCCCCCTCACGTTCCTTTTTGTCTGCAATTCCAAAGGTCTCACGTTACACTCGTCATGACCAAACTCTAAAGATTCACTACTTGCTCACTAAGGAGAGACCTCATAATATCATTTGCATAAACATGCATGACACATCACATGTCTAACGACATTCAAAAAAGTAAACGGCTTGATATGAATCCACATCAGTAGCTCGTGGTCTTTCATCAAGAATTTTTCTGATATTTTTAAAAAATTTAGTTTACTAGCTGGTTTTTCTTTACGAATGATTAAATATTAAATGAGTAACTAATGAACCGGTGGAGATTTTTGAACATGGTGTCTCTTATATGCACACTTAAACAATAGCAACTCATATATGCACACTCAAAGCTAAAATAGTTACATATATTAGTAATCCTAAGACTACCAACACAATAAACAACTTCATGTTACAAAAAAAAATGATAGTCTTAAACTTTCCTTTACACTTCTTTTCCCTTTATATTTTCCCTTCTGGATTGACACTTGTCTAACAACAATCCAAATCAAATTGTCACGACCTAGGACAACTTACAACGAATTTGAGTGAAAAAATATTATGTAAAGAAGCACACATCAAGGTAACAAATTTGAGTAGAGCAATGTTGCCTAAAGGAACTCCAATGGTCTGTATATGATTCCAATATGTGTATGTCTAATCTTAGTTAATTTAATTTATTTTTAAAATACTTAAAACTTTTAAAAATAATTTATTTTCTTGGAAAAGAAAAACTACATTCAAACACATGCTAATCCCTCTAAACCTCCACTCTTGTTGTGTTCGTTAGCTTTTCCTTTTCCTTTTTTTTTCATTTACCAAAAAAACAAAACACGATAGTTGCTCTAGATAAAGTTGTATTTTCATCACCATAGTGTCTCACCTTGTAAGAGTCTAAGAGACAAGAAATAGAACAAATTAAATTGTTGTATTTCGTGGGAAAATGGAAAGCATGCATGATGCATAGATTTTGTTGTAGGTTGATTGCTAATCAAGATCATTACTCGCGTTCCTGGCTGGGAAACTCATTGCTTCAGCGATGCCGTGACAGAGCTCTACCTCACCCGCAGCGTCGTCGCACTTCTCCTAAGTCGTTACGCCTGGGAGCTTCATGGAAGAGACTCTCGGAGCAATGAAGGAGACGATGATGAAAAATTCCACCGATGAAGGGATAAAAAAATACGGTGCAGAGGTACATGGTAATGATGTAAGAATAAGATTCATCTAACGGTTATTAATTGCGGTCCATTTTAGACCATATGAAAGACTTCTCCACTATAATCGTGGCCTGATACCAACTTAATTGGATCAGTTTTGTTTGGTCATCCTTCTTCAACCATATTTAGCTTTCACAAGATTCATTTTCTAAACATAGGCCAACAACTAAGGTTGTCCCTATCAAAGAACCCCACAAGATTCATGTGGAACCCCTTTCCGCATCTAATTTTTCTTATGGCTGCGTCTCATCTCTTCAATATTAAAAATCAAACAAAACCATATTTCTATCCATTTCTCTTTGATGCTTCCCTTATTCAGCAAGCAATGATTACATTAATTATTAATTCCCCCTCTTATCCTTTCATTTATTTATCAGTTTTAAAACTTGAAATTACATAAAAAAAAATACGAAACTAACATTTCCCTCGACTATAATTTACTTCGCTTATATTAGATGATTAAAATATAAATATAACGAGATAATATAAGAAAGAAATCATTATTTCACTTTCGAGACATTTTTATAATAAAATAGAATGTGATAGAGCAATAAAAAAAACCGACTCGATATTGTACTTCTATAATAATAATTACTTTTGGTTGTTTAAAATCAATCTTATGATCTGAAATTAACACAACCGAAGAAAAAGAAGATCAATCACACCAAAATTCCAATTTTTTTCGTTTTCTGCAGTTATTACGGGTAGAAAATGAAAATGAAAAGAAAAATCCTTAACGTTTGGTGAAAAGGTGCGATGCAGGTGATCATGCTCTATCTAACGGAGTTTGCGTGTGGGTGAAACCAGCACCAGCGCAGTGCGTAAAGGCAGAGAGAGAGAGAGTGAAATGAGTGAGTTACAAAATGAAGAGTGACGAAGCCATTTCGCCATTATCACTCCTCTCGCACCAAAAGCGATGAAAGTCTAGGTCAGTCTCAGTTCCTTCAATTTCACCTTCCGAATCTTAATCCTTCTCTCTCGCTCGCTCGCTCTCTGCTTCTTCATCTCATTTCATTTTTTTACATCAATTGTCATTGTCGATCTTCGCAGTTGCTGCTTTTCTCGTTTTGATCCGTACATTTCCCTCTGCCGTTGCGATCTCCGAAGCTGCGAGATTCTTCTGCCTCGATTGCGCACTTCATGTGATTCCGCTTCTCTCTCTAACCAAGTATTCTACTCCTTGGGTTTGTGCCTTGTTTGGTTTCCAAAAAAAAAATAATATATATATATATATATATATATATATATATATATATATATATATATATATAATATAACTATAAGATTTATAGTTTGTTCAGGCATACGCTGTCACTGCGTTGCTAGAATTTTTATAGGCTAAGGCTGAATCATAGGTTCAGATGCGAGGACAATTTTCCTCTCTCTCTTCATATTCTCGTCCGTGAATCTCTGTTTCTTCCGGAGAGATCTCGCAGATTTTCTTACTTTCGCGTGATCTTAGAATGCACAGCTGATAAGAAACACATTTTGATATAATCATATCAACTTATTGGATTGCTAAGGATGGTTATGGCTGATTGCTGACTAAAATTTTGCAAGCTTTGGTATTAATGCCGTTTCAAATTTTTTGTCATTTTTCTTTACGGCACTTGTTAGTTCTGAAATTTCTTGATTCTGGATGTAAATTGCTAGATTAGGCATGCTGGATTGTTCTTTCTTTTAGAATGGATGGAGTTGAGCAATTAATAATTGTAGATATAAGAGCCTTGGTTGAATTAATGACATTTTCCCTCACAAAATCTGTGTGATTTTTTCCTTCTGCAGGTTTTTACATTTCTGGAGTAGCTGAATCAGATGAGGCGGATGGTCTTTTGTTAATTACTTCAACTTAGGTAGACGAATCTGCCTTGGTGAATCTGTCAAGATTGAAGAATAGGTTTGTATATATTAATTAATAATTAATGTTAGTGCTGAAGCTTTTTTGTTTTGTGTTTGTGTGCTTCATTGTCTTTGCACTGATTCTTCTAATTTAATTTGCCCTGAATTCACTGTGCAGACTGCAGATTACTTGTCTGGCAGAAAGGATTGAAAATGAGTTGGAACCCACACATGGAGCTCCATTACAATACCATTAGCTATCCCTATAATACAGCAGGAAGCTTTATCGAATATTTTGAAGGTCTCACCTATGAACATGTCAACTTCATTTTTTCTGGTGCATCACATGCTCAGGTGCCTGCAAAAATTGTCATTTATATCCTGTTTAAGATATTTCATATAAGCCTTGGTTTGATGAAAATTGTTCTTCTTATCTTGTTTTCTTAATGTAAACCTGTCCTGTAGCTGTGTTTCACTATTTTATCTGAAACTTTGTTGTTGTTGTTGTTGTTGTTCTTTTGTTATTAATGATAGGCTACTAGAAAGATTCATAATTCTAAAGTAAAGACATAAAATTCCATTTATTTGCAGGAGAGTTCATACCCTTCAAATTCAAGCTTTTACAAGTTTGGAATTTCTGAACCAGTGAATACTTCATACTATCGTTACGGTCATGGTTATGAGGTAAATCATCACGAACCTCTGGTGGATGAGTATAGGAGACCTTCAGAGAACTCATTGACAATCAATGAACAGTCAGCAGCAGTAAGCACAGAATGGGTTGAAGGTGGAAACACTGGCACACGAGACAATTCTATTGAATGTAAGTTTGTGATTTTCATCCATCTGAAAATATATTTTTGTAAATTTATAAAGGCTTTAGATTAGCCTTGGAACAATGGAAACAACAAATGGCCCATCATGCACATTATAAGTAATTAATTACAATAGTAATATCTGGGTGTTGAAATGCAGTCTTGGGTATATATGTAAGTTCCTAAAAAGTTCATTTCTGCTCAATTTATACTGCTACACCTGATTCTTTTCGTGAGCATCATAATGTTTGAGAAACTGGTTGTTGTACTAAGTCAGTAATTAATTCAGGTATCCCAATGCCATGATCTTAAGCCCTTTATATGATCCTTAGGATTTGCCGTAATTTAGCTGATCTTTCTAAAACTAGACAATGGATATTTGTCTAATTTGTAGATGACTTATTTAATTTTCACTTTTCCTCTACACCTCTTCATTAATCTTTATCCTGTCTTTTTGCTAAGAAGGAAATAAATGTTGAAGCTTTTAACTATTGTTGCAAGGAAAATATGGACTTGGGTTCTCTTGGGGGACGGATCTATAAAACATCTAAGGGGGACCTGGACATGTATAATTGCATTGAATATAAGTATGTAGAAGTCAAAATAATGAGCCTGAAAATTGAAGTGATAGAAGTGTGAGACTTTTAGTATTTTAGTGACAAAAGTGAAGTAAACATTAGTTCAGAACATATAAATTTAAAATAAAGTAATGAACTAACAAGGCTTGTCCCCCTTTGGATCTGTCTCTGATCCCCTCTATCAATGCTTTGTTCAACTCCTTAAAGAAATAGACAGAGACAAAGGAGTTAAAGGAGTAGTTCCACTTTGGTCAGCCATCCAGATATGGTAGCCATTTCTCAGAACAAATATTTGTAGGACTTTTTTAAAGCTTAAATCCAAAGACAAGGCAGTAGATTCTGTTAATGACCTCTTCATTTATATCCATGCAAACCCCCTTTTGCAGATCTGATAGTTTTGAGTCCTTTCACCACCCTACATATAAAATGTTTTTTCACATTTTGAACAACTTTGCCTCTTTTCTTTCAGGTCCTCGAAGACATCATAGTAATTCAAATGATTATCAGGTATTTGCCTTCAAGACTCCTGGTGCCTGAAAAGAAGTTTATACAGTTACCTTTAGCCATTCATTGGTTCGAATCACAATAAATGATTATCTAACAAGCCATATTATGCAGGTTATTTGGCAAGACAATATTGATCCCGACAACATGACCTATGAGGTTGGATTGAGTCTTGGATTCCTTCTCTTTCTAGGCATTATATAGTATTTCCTTAAGTACAGCTACTAAATATTTTTTTTCTTTGGAGTCAATCTTCTAGATATACACAATAGTTAATCTTGAAATTATTTGACCAAGGGAACATACTTTGGTTACTTGTTTATTTTTATGTCTTTCGTTGTTTTATGCTTCACAGTACACATTATTCTACAATAGATGGTTTCTCTTGGAAAATATTGTTTGCCAAATCACTTCATAAAATTGTCTCAGTTAGTTATGTGTCCTTATGAGCTAGATTGCATTACATATTTTAATTGCAATTGGTAAAATCCATTATTTTCCTTCTACTGCTGGTTTATTAAATCTGGAGAAAAATAGAAGTTAACAAGGCAATATTTATGTTAGAAAATTGTCTCAGTTGCACTGTTTTTCAATTAAATGTGTGGCAAATGGTAGTGTGATCTTAAATCATTATAGTATGCGAACATCTGTATAGATAGCAAATTAGCAATTAGAAAAGGGTGGAAGTATAGACTCCTTATATTTGAGTGTATTATTTTCCAACATCAATATGGTATCCTTTATTGCAGGAACTACTTGAATTGGGTGAAGCTGTTGGAACTCAAAGCCGTGGTCTCACCCAAGAACAGATCTCCTCACTTCCGGTGTCAAAGTACAAATGTGGGTTCTTCTTGAGGAAGAAGTCACGGGATGAGAGGTGATATTTGGGTTTCTGGACTCGTTTTTTTTTAATGCAAATGCTGCTTTTCTTCTCCTTTCATTATTTCTGCTTTTTATTCTTGAACCTACTTGGCCCAAATTAATCTTGAGGAATTTTAGATTGTTGCTATTAAGCTTATGCTATGTGTTAAATTTCTATCAAGCTTATCAAAGAATTCTGTCTCGCGTGATCTTTAAATAAGAATAAAGTGCGTGTAAAACAAAATGAATCAAGTTTAGTATTGTTTCCCTTTTGTTCCCTTGTATGATATAATATAGAATTGGAAACAGTCCAGATGGGAATTAACTTAAAAACTCCGTGTATTATTGATGCTTTGAAGTTATAACTTGCGTTCTCCCTGCTAATTTATTGATCTGACTTGTCTTCTTGTTTAGATGTGTGATTTGCCAGATGGAATATAAAAGAGGGGACAAGCGCATCACCTTGCCATGTAAACATGTTTATCATGCTAGTTGTGGGAACAAATGGCTTAGCATCAATAAGGCAAGATATTTACTACTAACTTACCAAGTTATCATGAGCTCAATAAGTGCTTTTAGTGCTAATTTTCACGTCTGCTGAGATACTTTTATTTTTGCTTTTCCTTCTGCGCTTATTTTTTCAGGCCTGCCCTATATGTTACACGGAAGTGTTTGCCGACAAGTCAAAACACAAATAATCTCAAGCGGATAAGTAACCTGCATATGTTTCTGTTTCTCCTTGAGTGTGGGGGTCTTTCATAGAAATACATTTTTATTTGATTTTTCCCTTTTCGTAGTGAGGTCAGCCCTGGGTTTAGTAAAAATACAGAGAATCTAAAGTTTTATAAAAGGATATGGACATGTATCAATTGTCATTGTTGTACTGGAGAGGTTGGATTACGGTTTGTTTTCATAATAGCTAATACGGTGTGCTATGATTTCACGTAATTATTGTCTCGTGTTGCTGATACAGTGTTGTTGGAAAGCCATGTGAAAATGCATTCGCCGTTTTCATGATTTTTTTTAAACACTCATCAATTGCGTTAGGTCATTGGACTTTGCAGCGCCTCGCAATTATTAGCGATGAAGGTAGATTGTTGTATAATAGTCCACCATTTACATGAGAAGAAAAACCGAAGACTATATTGTAGACAAATAATATTCGGGCACGCTAGGCATTAAACCCTGATGTTTTTAAGTGGTGCCATACTGCAAAAGTGAAGGAAATAATCTATGCTGTCTGCTCACACGAGCTTCAACTTATGATTAAACAACTTATCGGGTAATTATTATTCACGCAAGCAGTGTTTGTCTTCCTTGACTTTTTCATTGCCCATGTTATGGCTGAACTCTTGGTTAAGTTGAGCTTAGATGAACTTTTTAACAATGTTTGTGCAAGAAAAATAATTTAATTTGGATAAAATTTTAATAAGTACTTGTAAGAAATAAAAATAGAATATTGAACTTATTTTAAATGTTAAAATTAAACTATGTAATTTGATAAGTTAATTTTAAATTATGAGAATTTGATTTATTTTCATTTTTCATTTTTTCTCTCTTTATAAGAACATGTTGATAATTTTATCTAAATTGTGAATCAATTAAGGTAAAATAAATTAGAATTTTCCATTAAGTTGTTCAACTTATGCACTTCATCGTATTTGGAAATTCTTGTTTAATTTTTTCTTAATTGAGATGCATAAATTCATTTTACCTTATGGGAGAAGTGTGATTAGGCATTTAATCATATTTAGAAATTTTATTGGAATATGAGAGGGGGGGGGGGGGGGGAGGTTGCACTAAGTGTGCAACTTTGTGAACATATGAGGGCAAAATGCAAGAAAAATATTAAATGATAAAAAGTGCAATTTTTTTTTTTAAAAAAAAAAAGAGTAAAGAAAAGAATAATTGAACTTATTTATTGAGACATGAACATGTAACTTAGTGGCATGTATCCTTAGTAAACCGCCCAATTATACACTCGAAGCACTAAAATTTCAACTTCTAGGATTTGGACAAACTTCAGCATTAGAGCATGTTTAGGTGCATTCCTACTTTCTGGCTCTTCTTGAATCTCTTATCGCATTCTTGCTACAAGGACCCTTGACCCTTATATCAATCTATCAATGTTTGCCCCAATAGTTCTGCTAGAGTAATGCCATGCAATGTTGACCAAGAGCTCTCACCGAACGCAACTTTTTTCTCAGCACCAACCAATTTTGTCGACCTCTTTTCTCCTTCCCCAACACCATGCAAGTCAAAGGAAAAGACGTTCTAGCTGCAGCAGCATTAGTATAGCCAGGAAGCTAATTAATTATATGTGGATATATAATAAGTTCATAGTTACTAAACAGAGTGAGGCCACATTAATGGGAGTACTGAATCAAAATATTTGATGTACATAGCAACGAGGTATCTTGGTTATTGATCAATGTCTCAACTAACTTGGTAAAATTGGTACCAAAATCTCTAACAATAGCAGAGCACTGAGTGAGACTTATTATGCTTTGTTACCTATCTTTACAAAGCCGTCCCAAGCCCGCAGGATTAGGTTATGTCGTCAGTTAAATGCCTGTTTGATTGCGGATCAGAAACGTGAACTTTTACGTCTATGTTAGAAATCAAAGACAAGGTATGAGATAATTATAACAACTTACATACCATATTCAACCAATTAGTTAGATTTTTTTAAAAAAATTTCGTCTATCTTAACACTCTCATAGTTTTCACATATGTTTTTTTAATGAATGTATCTTTTAGGCTTCAAAGACTCTTTCCCAACATGTAAGACTTTGTTTGATTTTTTTTTATGTTAATCCTCCATTTCATTAAAAAAAAATTCTAACTAATCTAGAATTTGATCGAGAAGTAAATAAAGTCTGATTAATAATTATTTCCGTCAAAGATTCAACTTAAACTTTGTTTGATTTGGTGCATGTGGTATTAGATTTGGTGCATCTTATGGATGTAGAACCAAATATGCGCTCAAATTCCTAACATTACAACAACAAACTACTCTTATAAGATTGTTTCCATTTCATTGATATATGTTGTAATTCGGTTAGTTAGTTATGAGTTAATTAGTGATTTATTTTGAAGTTAGTTTGACAGCTATGAAGTTTGTTATAGCTACATGTGCATGTATAAAAATAATAATGATTATCAATGGGAAGGGTGAGAGTGCAGAATTTTTTTTTCAAAATTTTAAGTTTCCTCTATTTTCTCTGAATCAATTCCTTCATTGTTTTCTCTTATTTTCTAATATAGAGTGATAGAGAGTGTATAGTGTGAGTGTGTGTGAGAACTTTATTGTTCCAACAAACTAGTATTCAGAGCTGAGGTTTAAGATCCTTGGATATCAAAATTGAGATGACTTTCTTGAATGAAAATTTTCCATCATCTATACATGTTCTCATAAGCAAGAACTATGATGATTGATTGGTGTGCTCAGATGAGTTATGAAGGAAGTGGAGGTGAATTAGAAGTGGCAACTTACTCAGCTAAATCCTTTGAAGCGTTAACACATAACTCAACACAACATTTCCGCACGATGTAAAATAAAGTCTTTAAAAGTGAGCTGGTTAATTAATGGGCACGACCTGTCAAGAAATTAATTAAGCTTTGAACAAATATAATATAGAAGGATATATACTTCTATATATATATATATATAGTCTCCGTGTATGCCTCCCACTTTCAAAACTAATAGATAGCAAAATATTAAAATTCTGTCAAAAATAAAAAGCAAAATATTAAAGATAACAAAAAACCTGCATATGCCTAATTAAAATGAACAATCTGAATATATGATTAATTATTATTTTGGCCAATGAGAAATTAAAGGAGACGTTATGTTAGAGGAGAGAAAAAAATTTAAAAGAAAATATTGTCAAGAGAAAAAAAAACTTATAAATTTCCTGTGTTTCAGAAAATTTATTTCAAGATATCTGGTGACATTTTCTAGATGTATAATATCTTTATAGCTATTTAAAAAGTTAAAAAAAGACATCTTTCACATATGTATCAATACATATGGCAATCAATTTCTGAATATCAACCAAGTGTCATGAATAATGAATCTATAATAATGAGTTTTCAATGTAATTGAAATTAAGTCTTACCGCTAAACTTGCTCTGCGATAATTTGATTAGAATTAAATGGTTAGAAGATTACTAGAAGGACCAAATTAATTATTTTGAAAAAAATAGGAGAAATTAAGAGAATAACAAAGGGAGAGTTATCTGGTAGGTGGAGAGAGGAATTGAATGAGAAAGAAACACGCATGTTCGTTAGTTAACCAAAGTATTTTTATAGTCATACTATGTCAAATCAGAAAAACAACACGCAGGATAATATTACAAGTTCAACACAAAAATAAATAAAGAAATAAATAACATTACAACGAATCTTTCCACCGTCGATCTACAACAAAATTGTACGAGCTATCAAATTAAACTCACGAATCCATTTACTGCTGTCCGCTGCCTGCAGTAGCATAAAAATAAAAATCTGGTACACGGATCGAGTGGAACTGATCAAAGTTAGAAAAACTTCAGGTGGTGAAAAAAGCAAGACAAATGGTGTACACACGTGTTATATGGATTAAAACAATTAATGTACTTCTACTGGCATAGAAAGTAATTATACCAAGTCAAAAATTAATTTTTTAAGCCACCATGAGAATTTTCCACAGTATTATTATAATTCCTCAAGTATGTTAGTTAGCCTGTTGACAAGGATGTCTCATATAACCTGAATCAGTTTTCACCGACGATACATAAAATAACCATAAAGACAAGATTATGTTTTTATAATCCAAAAATATGTCGATTATGAATAAAGAACCAGAGCTAATTATAAAGAAAAGACATTTTAAAGAATTCGGGCAACTTTATCAGCAATTTCACACTTAGGCTCTCGCGATCATAATGCCAGTTCTCCACAAAAAGGCAAAGGAAATAATCAGAATTGTCTACTATACATGACGCGCTTCTAAATTGTTTGTTAAATCTAACAAGAGCTCATTCAGCAGTATCATCACCAACTCTCTTCTTGACTTTGTTCCCAGCCCCGTGTTGTGGAAAATATGAAATCGTTTAATGGAAACCGCAACATCAAGTTGAAATTTTAAAATAATGTAATCATATTTTGAAACTTTAAGCCAGACTGTCACCTAACAAAGATATCTTATCAGTCATCATTGAAGGCAAACGCTATATAAAGGCTTGCAATCCATGCTTTGCAAAGCAAGAAATTAATAGAGCATAAGTCTTCTAAAGGACGAGAACAAGGGCTGCACACCACATAGAGAAGATGGGAACTAGGAAATGGCCTCCATTAATCATTGCATTAGCATTTTGCCTAATGGCTATGAGTGTTAGTGCTGAAGATAAGCCTTACTATGGCCAACCATCCAACTACTATCCGCACCCCATGCCCCCACCATATCAACAAGTAAACCCACCTTATTATTACAAGTCACCTCCATATTACTATAAATCTTCACCACCACCCTCTCCATCACCGCCACCTCCTTATGTTTCCAAAATCCCTCCATATTATTACAAATCACCTCCACCTCCATCTCCATCCCCACCACCACCATATGTTTACAAGTCTCCTCCACCACCATCTCCATCACCTCCTCCACCATATGTCTATAAATCACCACCACCC